>NW_021700970.1:0-2482 GCF_005190385.1 Monodon monoceros
AACTCCATAATGTTCTCCACAGTGACTGTATCAATTTACATTCCCAACAATAGTGGAAGAGGGTTCCTTATCTCCACACCCTTTCCAGCATTTGTTGTTTGTAGATTTTCTGATGATGCCCATTCTAACAGGTGTGAGGTGATACACTATCGATGAGTCTATTTCGTTGAGCAAAGAGTAGGTCTTGTCTATTACATATTTGGCTTATGGAACGGTATGTGTGCTAATTTCAATCTCTGGTTTTATACAGCACCCCAACTCAACTTTCCCCTTAAAAAAGCATAAGTTTTTATCTAAATGTGAGACTCTCTTCGGTTTTGGAATTCAGTTTATGTGTAGCCAAGTTTACACTCCCTCTATTAGTGATATCTTATGATAATTATCTTTCTCTGTGTGACATATTTCTCTTAGAATCATCATACTTAAATCCACTCAATTTGCTACTACAGGCCTGATGACATTGATTTCATTGCTGAGTGATATTCCGTTGTACGTAAGTAGCACAACTCATTTATCCATTTTTTTCTTTCTGGGATATTTAATTTGTACTGGACTCACGGTTCTTGTAAACACAGCAGCCCTAAATTTTGTGTTGGCTGTGTCTTGTTGATTTTAATTTTCCTAAGCTATAGGGCCAAAAGTGGAAGTGCCCTAGGGTTTGTAGCTTTGTTTTTCAGATGTTTCAGGATACACCATAAACATTGCCAGAGTGTCTGTTGGCAATTTACATCCCGCCCATCAGCATAACAAGGCTCGCTGTTCTCCATGGCCTGTCCTGTGTTTCTGGTTTTTACACTTTTTTCAGATGGCCCTTTTGACGAATGGGAAATGAGACTTCATTGTAGTGCGGATTTCCATTGCTCGAGTGCTTGGTTGGCCAAAAAGGGCATATGTGTTTTTTTCTGAATATATTCAGGAAAAAATGTTTACGCACTTTTGTCCAAGTGCATCACTGTCAAAGATCTGCCGCTTTTCACATGCTTTAAATGCAATTCCAATCTACCTCCTGAAATATGATTCCTGCAATTCTGCCTCGTTTTCAAGTCCTCTTTGCAGACTTACTTCAATATATTTTTTGCCAATAGCTGTCATTTATAACTCTGCAGGTTTGTGAATTACAGTGCCCGTGATTTCCTTTCTTAACTCGTTTCCTTGAAAACTGGCCACAGAACCGCAGGTTTGCTTCAGGCCGTAATCAGTGTCCAGCACGGCACTCTGAGACTTTGGTTCATTCCACTTCCTGGTGGGATATTAGAGTTAAATGTGCCCCTCCAGACACCTACCTCACTCCTAGCCCTTTGGTGATGTCTGTCCTCTGGTTTGAGGCCACATGTGCTGGGTTCCTCACCTTTGGCTGATGTGTCCCCACTGGTGTGAGGACACTCCTGCCTGATTTCCAGCCCCTTGGCGATGTGGGCCCTCCGGTGAGAGTCTGAACCTGGCTGGGTTCCTCACACTTCTGTGAGGTGGGCCCTCTTCTCTGAGGTCACTCCTGCCTGGCTGGCACACCACGCATTTGCGACGTCGCCCCTCTGGTGGGATTTGGTGCCTGCTGGGTGTCTCCTCCCCTCAGTAATGAGGGCCCTCTGGCGTCAGGCCCTAACCCCTGGGCTCCCAATATTTTCTGATATGCGCCCTGTGGTTCGAGTACACTCCTGCCAGGTTCCCAACCCCATGGGAATGTGGGCCTTCTGATCTGAGGTCCCAACCGTGGGTTGCTCAGTTTCATGATGAGGGCCCTCTGCTCTGAGTTCTCTCCGACCTGGATCCCATAGCCTTGCTGCTCCTGGCCACCTGCGGGGAGGTTACAACTGCGGGATTCCTCACCTTTTTTCTTCTATGGGCCCTCTGTTTTGAGACTCCTCCCGCCTGCCTCACTCCCAACCCCTTGGTGATGTGTGTCCTCTGGTTTGAGGCCACCTGTGCTGGGACCCTCGCCTTTCGATGATGTGGCCCCACTTGTGTGAGGACACTCCTGCCTGCTTCTTATCCCCATGATTATGTGGCCCCACTGGTGTGAGGACACTCCTGCCTGCTTCTTATCCCCATGATGATGTGGGCCCTCTGGTGAGAGTCTGATCCTGGCTGGGTTCCTCACCCTTCTGTGAGGTGTGCCCGCTGCTGTGAGGTCACTCCTGCCTGGCTGGCACACCCCACCTGGCAACATCGGCCCTCTTGTGACAGTTGGAGCCTGCTGGGAGCCTCCTCCCCTCGGTGATCGGTGCCCTCTTGCGTCAGGCCCTAACTGCTGGGTACCCACATTTTCTGATACATGCTAAGTGGTGCGAGGACACTCCTGCAATGTTCCCATCCCCATGGGCATGTGGGCCTTCTGCTCTAAGGTCCCAACACCTGTGTTGTTCACCGTTTCATGATGTTGGCTCTCTGGTGTTAGTTCACTCAGGCCTAGATCCCATAGACTCTGTGCTCTGAGCGGCCTGCTGGGAGGTTCCTACTGCTGGATTCCTTACCTTTTTTATTC
>NW_021700971.1:0-7153 GCF_005190385.1 Monodon monoceros
GATGTGGGTCCTCTGGTTTGAGGCCACATGTGCTGGGTTCCTCAACTTTCGATGATGTGGGTGTGGCCCCACTGGTGTGAGGACACTCCTGTCTTGTTCCCAAAACCTTGGTGATGTGGGCCTTCTGGTGATAGTCTGATCTTGCCATGGCTCCTCACAGTTTTGTGAGGTGGACCTGTTCTGTGAGGTCCCTCCTGCCTGGCGTATGTTGCCTTGGGGACTTGGGGCCTCTGATGTCATTTGGAGCCTACTGGGAGCCTCCTGCCCTCGGTGATGAGTGCCACTCTGGCATCAGGCCCTAACTGCTGGGCTCCCCCACATTTCCTGATGTGCGCCCATGGTACTAGGACAACCCTGCCAGGTTCCCATCCCCATGGGGATGTGGGCCTTCTGCTCTGAGGTCCCAAAGCCTGGCTTGCTCACACATTCATGGTGTGGGGCCCTCTGGTGTGAGGTCACTGCAGCCTGGATCCCATAGCCCCTGTACACTGTGCTGCCTGCTAGGTGATTCCAACTCCTGCATTCTTCACATTTTCTATTCCATTGGCCCTCATTTGTGAGGCTCCTCCTGCCTGCACACTCCCAACCCATTGGGGTTGTGGTTCCTCTGGTTTGAAGACATATGTGCTGGGTTCTACTCTCTTCGGTGATGTGCATGTGGCCCCAGTGGTGTGAGGACACTCCTGCCTGGTTCCGATCCCCTTGTTGATGTGGGCCCTGTGGTGAAAGTCTGATCCTGACTGGGTTCCTCACAGTTCTGTGAGGTGGGTCCTCTGCTTTGAGTTTACTCCTGCCTGGCACACGTCGCCTTGGCATTGTGGGCCATCTGGTGTTGGTTGGAGCTGGCTGGGAACCTCCTCCCTTCTGTGATGAAGGCCCCTCTGGCGTCAGGTCTAATATCTCAGCTCCCACACATTTCCTAATATGCGCCCAGTGGTGCGAGGACACACCTGCCAGGTTCCCATCCTCAAGGTGATGTGGGCCTTCTGCTCTGATGTGCCAATGATTGGTTTGCTCAAATTTTCAAGCTATGGATCCCTCTGGGGTGAGTTCACTGCGGCCTGGATCCCATAGCCTCAGTGTTCCTGGGCGCCTGGTGTGGGGATCCAAATGCTGGATTCCTCAACTTTTTTCCCCCTGGGCCCTCTGTTGTGTGGATCCTCCTGCCAGCCTCACTCTCAGTCCCTTTGTGATGTGGATCCTCTGGTTTGAGGCCACATGTGCTGGATTCCTCACCTTTCGATAATGTGGATGTGGCCGCACTGGTGTGAGGACACTCTTGCCAGGATCCCATCCCCTTGGTGATGTGGGCCCACTGGTGAGAGTCTGATCCTCCCGGGTTCCTCACAGTTTTGTAAGGTGGGCCATGTTCTGTGAGGTCACTCCTACCTGACACATGTTGCCTTGGCGTCGTGAACCATCAGGTGTCAGTTGGAGCTGCTGGGAGCCTCCTCACCTCGGTGATGAGGGTCACTCTGGCGTCAGGCCCTAACTGCGGGGCTCCCCCACATTTCGTTATGTGCGCCCATTGGTACCAGGAAAACCCTGCCAGGTTCCCATCCCCATGGGGATGTGGGCCTTCTGCTCTGAAGTCCACACGGCTGGCTTGCTCACACTATCATGCTCTGGGGCCCTCTGGTGTGAGTTAAATGTGGCTTCCCTCCCATAGTCTTGGTGATCCGTGCCACCTGCTGGGGCGTTCCAACTGCTGGATTCCTCACCTTTTTTATTCCATTGGCCCTCTGTTGTGTGGTTCCTGCTGCCTGCCTCACTCCCAGGGCCTTGGTGATGTGGGTCCTCTGGTTTGATGCCACATGGGCTGGGTTCCTCAACTTTCAATGATGTGATTGTGGCCCTACTGTTGTGAGGAAACGCCTGCCAGTTGCTCAACCCCTTGTTGATGTGGGCCTTCTGATGAAAGACTTATATGCTCTGAGTTCCTCATTGTTCTGTGAGGTGGGCCCATTTCTGTGAGGTCACTCCTGCCTGGGACACGTTGCCTTGGCGACATGGGCCCTCTGGTGTCAGTTGGAGCCTGCTGGGAGCCACCTCCCCTCGGTGATGAGGGCCCTTCTGCTCTCGGGCCCTAACTGCTGGGCTCCCCCAACTTCCTGAGGTGCGCCCAGTGGTGCCAGGTCACCCCTGCCAGGTTCCCCTCCACATGTTGATGTGGGCCTTCTGCTATGAGTTCCCAACCGCTGGCTTGCTCACACATTCATAGTGTGGTGCTCTCTGGTGTCTGTTCACTGCGGCCTGGATCCCATAGTTTCGGTGCTCCATACCACCTGCTGGGTGGTTCCAACTGCTGGATTCCTCAATTTTTGTATTCCATGGGCCCTCTGTTGTTAGGATACACATGCCTGCCTCACTCCCAGCCCCGTAGTGATGTGGGTCCTCTGGTTTGAGGCCACATGTGCTGGATTCCTCAACTTTCGATGATGTGGATGTGGCCCTACTGGTGTTAGGACACTCCTGCCTGGTTCACATCCCCTTGGTGATGTGGGCCCTCTGGTGAGAGTCTGATCCTGCCTGGGCTCCTCACGTTTCTGTGAGCTGGGCCCTCTGCTGTGAGGTCACTCCTGCCTGGAACAAGTTGCCTTGGCGACGTGGGACCTCTGGTGTCAGTTGGAGCCTGTTGGGAGCATCCTCCCCTCGGTGCTGAGGGCCCCTCTGGCGTCCGACCTTAACTCCTGGGCTCCCCCACATTTCCTGATGTGCGGCCAGTGGTACGAGGACACCCCTGCCAGGTTCCCCTCCACATGTTGATGTGGGACTTCTGCTATGAGGTCCCAACGGCTGGCTTGCTCACACATTCATGGTGTGGGGCTCTCTGGTGTGAGTTCATTGCGGCCTGGATCCCATAGCTTCGGTGCTCCGGGCCGCCTGCTGGTTGGTTCCAAATGCTGGATTCCTCAACTTTTCTATTCCATGGGCTCTCTGTTTTTAGGATCCACATGACTGCCACACTCCCAGCCCCTTTGTGATGTGGATCATGTGGTTTGGGGCGACATGTGTTGGGTTCCTCAACTTTCAATGATGTGGATGTAGCCCCACTGGTGTGAGGACACTCCAGCATGTTTTCCATCAACTTGGTGATGTGAGCCTTCTGGTGAGAGTCTGATCCTGCCTGGGTTCCTCAGAGTTCTGTGAGGTAGGTCCTCTGTTCTGAGGTTACTCCTATCTGGCACACGTCGTCTTAGCGTTGTGGGCAATCTGGTGTCAGGTGAAGCCTGCTGGGACCCTCCTCACCTCAGTGATGCTGGCACCTCTGGCGTCAGGCCCTAAATGCTCGGCTCCCTCACATTTCCTTATGTTCACCCAGTGGTGCCAGGACACCCCTGCCAGGTTCCCATCCCCATGGGGATATGGGCCTTCTGATCCGAGGTGCTAAAAGCTGGCTTGCTCAAATTTTCATGGTGTGGAGCCCTCTGGGGTGAGTACACTGCGGCCTGGATCCCATAGCCTAGGTGTTCCTGGACGCCTGGGGGGAGTTGCAACTGCTGAATTCCTCACATATTCTATTCCATGGGCCCTCTGCTGTGAGGATCCTCCTGCCTGCCACACCCCCAGCCCATTGGTGATGTGAGTCCTCTGGTATGAGGACACATGTGCTGGGTTCTTCTCTTTTCGATGATGTGGATGTGGCCGCAATGGTGTGAGGACACCCCTGCCTGGATCCCATCCCCTTGTTGATGTGGGCCCTGTGCTGAAAGTCTGATCCTTCCTGGGTTTCTCACAGTTCTGTGAGGTGGATCCTCTGCTTTGAGGTTACTCCTGCCTGGCACACGTCGCTTTGGCGTTGTGGGCCATCTGGTTTCAGTTGGAGCTGGGTGGGAGCCTCCTCCCATCTGTGATGTGGGCCCCACTGGCGTCAGGCCCAAAATCTGGGCTCCTCCACATTTCCTGCTGTGTGCCCAGTGGTGCGAGGACACACCTGTCAGTTTCCCAACCTCATGGGGTTGTGGGCCTTCTTCTCTGAGGTCCCAACGGCTGGCTTGCTTAAATTTTCATGGTGTGGAGACCTCTGGTGTGAGTTCACTGTGTCCTGGATCCCATAGCCTTGGTGCTCCTGGACGCTTTGAGGGGGGTTCCAACTGCTGGATTCCTCACCTTTGTTTTCCTTGGGCCCTCTGTTGTGAGGATCCTCCTACCTGCCTCACTCTCAGTCCCTTTGTGATGTGGGTCCTCTGG
Source organism: Monodon monoceros (assembly GCF_005190385.1). NCBI lineage: Eukaryota > Metazoa > Chordata > Mammalia > Artiodactyla > Monodontidae > Monodon > Monodon monoceros. The sequence goes on from NW_021700971.1 coordinate 4,192, forward strand.
TTTGAGACCACATGGGCTGGATTCCTCACCTTTCGTTAATGTGGATGTGGCCCCACTGGTGTGAGGACACTCCTGCCTGGATCCCATCCCCTTGGTGATGTGGGCCCTCAGGTGAGAGTCTGATCCTGCCGGGTTCCTCACAGTTTTGTAAGGTGGCCCCTGTTCTGTGAGGTCACTCCTGACTGACACATGTTGCCTTGGCATCGTGGACCCTCTGGTGTCAGTTGGAGCCTGCTGGGAGCCTCCACCCCTCGGTGGTGAGGGCCACTCTGGGGTCAGGTCCTAACTGCTACGCTCCCCCACATTTCCTGATGTGCACACAAAGGTACCCGGACACCCCTGCCAGGTTGCCGTCAACATGGGGATGTGGGCCTTCTGCTCTGAAGTCCCAACGGCTGGCTTGCTCACAGTTCCATGGTGTGGGGCTCTCTGCTGTGAGTACAGTGCTGCCTGGATCCTATAGACTCGGTGCTCTTGGCCACCTGCTACGGGGTTCCAACTGCTGGATTCCTCACCTTTTGTATTCCATGGGCTCTCTGTTTTGAGGCTACTCCTGCCTACCTCACTCCCAGCACCTTTTTGATGTGGGTCCTCTGTTTTAAGGGCACATGTTCTGGGTTCCTCAACTTTCGATGATGTGGGTGTGGCCCCACTGGTGTGAGGACACTCCTGTCTTGTTCCCATCCCCTTGGTGATGTGGGTCTTCTGGTGATAGTCTGATCTTGCCTGGGTTCCTCAAAATTTTGTGAGGTGGGCGTGTTCTGTGAGGTCCCTTCTGCCTGGCACATCTCGCCTCGGAGAATAGGGCCCTCTGTTGTCAGTTGGAGCCTGCTGGGCGCCTCCTCCCTTCGGTGATGTGGGTCAATCTGGCGTCAGGCCCTTACTGCGGGGCTCCCCCACATTTCCTGATGTGCGTACACTGGTACCAAGAAAACGCTGCCAGGTTCCCATCCCCATGGGTATGTGTGCCTTCTGCTCTGAGGTCGCAATGGCTGGCTTGTTCACACATTCATGGTGTGGGGCTCTCTGGTGTGATTTCACTGCGTCCTGGATCCCATAGCTTCGGTGCTCCGGGCCGCCTGCTTGGTGGTTCCTATTGCTGGATTCCTAAACTTTTCTATTCCATGGGCTCTCTGTTGTTAGGATCCACGTGCCTGCCACACTCCCAGCCCCTTTGTGATGTGGGTCATCTGGTTTGGCGCCACATGTGCTGGGTTCCTCAACTTTCAATGATGTGGATGTAGCCCCACTGGTGTGAGGACACTCCAGCATGTTTTCCATGACCTTTGTGATGTGAGCCTTCTGGTGAAAGTCTGATCCTGCCTGAGTTCCTCAAAGTTCTGTGAGGTGGGGCCTCTGCTTTGAGGTTACTCCTGCCTGGCACACATCTCCTTGGCGTTGTGGACCATCTGGTGTCAGTTGGAGCCAGCTGGGAGCTTCCTCCCGTCTGTGATGAGGACCCCTCTGGCTTCAGCCCAAAAATCGGGGATACACCACATTTCCTGATGTGCGCCCAGTGGTGCGCGGACACACCTGCCGGGTTCCCATCTCAATGGGGATGTGGGCCTTCTGCTCTGAGGTCCCAATGGCTGGCTTGCTCACACATTCATGGTGTGGGGACCTCAGGTTTGAGTTCAGTGTGTCCTGGATCCCATAGCCCCTGTATTCCTTGCTGCCTGCTAGGGGATTCCAACTGCTGCATTCCTCACCTTTTCTATTGCATGGGCCCTCTTCTGTGAGTCTCCTCCTGCCTGCCAAACTCCCAGTCCATTGGTGCTGTGGGTCCTCTGGTTTGAGGCAATATGTGCTAGGTTCCTCACCTTTCGATGATGTGGATGTGGCCCCACTGGTGTGAGGACACTACTGCCTTTGTCACATCCCCTTGGTGATATGGGCCCTCTGGTGAGAGTCTGATACCACCTGGTTCCTCAAAATTTTGTAACGTGTGTCCTTTTCTGTGAGGTCACTCCTGCCTGACACATGTTGGCTTGGCGTCGTGGGCCCTCTGGTGTTAGTTCGATCCTGCTGGGAGCCTCCACACCTCGATGATGAGGGCCACTCTTGCATCAGGCCGTAACTGCTACGCTCCCCCACATTTCCTGATGTGCGGCCAGTGGTGCGAGGACACCCCTTCCAGGTTCCGATCCCCATGGAGAAGTGGGCCTTCGGCTCTGAGGTCCCCACGTCTGGATTGCTCACACTTTCATGGCCTGGGGACTTCTGGTGTGAGTTCATTCCGTCCTGGATCCCAGAGCCTCGGTACTCTGGGCCTCCTGCTGGGAGGCTCCAACTGCTGGTTTCCTCATATTTATGTTCTATGGGCCCTCTGTTGTGAGGCTATTCCTGCCTGCCTCACTGCCAGACACATTTTGTTGGGGGTCCTCTGGTTTGAGGCCACATGTGCCGGATTCCTCACCTTACGATGATGTGGCCCCACTGGTGTGAGGACACTCCTGCCTGGTTCTTATCCCCTTGGTGTTGTGGGCCCTCTGGTGAGAGTCTGATCCTGGATGTGCTCCTCAACCTTCTGTGAGGTGGGACCTCTGCTGTGAGGTCACACTTTTATGGCTGGCACACGTCGCCATCGCAACGTGGGCGATCTGATGACATTTGGAGCCTTCTGGGAGCCTCACCTCTCAGTTATGTTGGTCCTCTGGCGTCAGGCCCTGACTGCTGCCTCCAAACATGTTCTGATGTGCGCCCAGGGGTGCGAGGACACTCCTGTCAGGTTCCCATCCTCTTGGGTATGTGGGCCTTCTGCTCTGAGGACCCAACGGCTGGGTTCCTCAGAGTTTCAGGATGTGGGCCCTCTGGTGTGAGCTCACTACGGCCTGGATCCCATAGCCTCGGTGCTCTGGGTCGCCTGCTGGGAGGTTCCAACTCTTGTATTCCTCACCTTTTTTATTCTTTTGGCTTTCTGTTGTGAGGCTACTCCTTCCTGGCTCACTCGCAGCCCCTTGAA
>NW_021700972.1:0-1031 GCF_005190385.1 Monodon monoceros
CCAGAGGATGTACTTATTACAAATGCTCAAAAAGGTACATGTGTGCCAACTATGAATCCTCTTAATACAGGAAGAATCCATGCCAGTCTTGGCTCAAACATCCCTTCTTTGAAGAATTTCCTTGAAGTTTGGGTAATTTTTATTATTTCTATTAACTCTCAGTTCCAAATACATCTGTCAATTCTTATATGCCAAGTACCAACTAGGAGATCGTTCTGTATCAGCCAAATTATCATTTTGTTCCGTCTCTCACTAAGCTCCCACTGCCTCATCAAAAGTTGGAAATATCAGTACCCAAGTTCTACTGGATAATCAGGGTTATCATTTGTCCCCATGATCTTACTCTGACAAGGAAGATGATGATGTTTATAAAATCTTTTCCCGCTCACTTTTGGAAATTCAAATAATCTGCTTGGTGATTTGTTACTGACTAAAAAACAAAGATTATAACCCAGTCATGCTTGTTAGCAAAAGCACTTACCAATTATACATTTTCCAACATAAAAATTCACAGAATCATAAATATTACAGAATTATAAAAATAATTAGCAACTCTTCAATGAACCAAAGACACGGGGTGAAACTCCAAAACAAATGTTAATAGAAAACTCCAGGTCCTTCCTAAAAATACAAAAAAGGCAATCTATGTAGTTCACCCTTTCCCAAAAACGTCAATAAACTCTGTTAGTAATTTCAGAAAACAGCTAATGCAAACAATGTCAATTTCTGAGGAAAAGAAAGAACTTAGTTGTTTAGTTACCAAGATACCAACAATTGCTTGGCTCCAGTTTTATTCCAAATGATACCAGGATGAAAGCTTTGGGAATTGAAATCATTTTCTCTGAATAGTCCTGGATCACATATAATAGAGGGCAGTTTCAGGGCAAATGACTCCACCCAGAGACTGAAAACAGCAATACAAATTAGCATTGGAACCAAGATCCAAAATCCACACGCCAAGATTTTATTCACTCAGTTGTAGGAAGTGAGTAGGGCTGACATTTTTGATGTGATTGTGTCTAACCAAAAGA
>NW_021700973.1:0-3250 GCF_005190385.1 Monodon monoceros
TTTCTCCACTGTACATTCCTGCCACCTTTATCAAAGATAAGGTGTCCATATGTGCGTGGGTTTATCTCTGGGCTGTCTATCCTGTTCCATTGATCTATCTTTCTGTTTTTCTGCCAGTACCATACTGTCTTGATTACTGTAGCTTTGTAGTATTGTCTGAAGTCAGGGAGCCTGATTATTCCAGCTCCTTTTGTCGTTCTCAAGATTGCTTTGGCTATTCGGGGTCTTTTGTGTTTCCATACAAATTGCGAATTTTTTTGTTCTAGTTCTGTGAAAAATGCCAGTGGTAGTTTGATAGGGATTGCATTGAATCTGTAGATTGCTTTGGGTAGTAGAGTCATTTTCACAATGTTGATTCTTCCCATCCAAGAACATGATATAACTCTCCATCTATTTGTATCATCTTTAATTTCTTTCTTCAGTGTCTTATAATTTTCTGCATACAGGACTTTTGTCTACTTAGGTAGGTTTATTCCTAGATATTTTATTCTTATTGTTGCAATGGTAAATGGGAGTGTTTTCTTGATTTCACTTTCAGATTTTTCATGATTAGTATATAGGAATGCCAGAGATTTCTGTGCATTAATTTTGTATCCTGCTACTTTACCAAATTCATTGATTAGCTCTAGTAGTTTTCTGGTAGCATCTTTAGGATTCTCTATGTATAGTATCATGTCATCTGCAAACAGTGACAGCTTTACTTCTTCTTTTCCGATTTGGATTCCTTTTATTCCCGTTTCTTCTCTGATTGCTGTGGCTAAAACTTCCAAAACTATGTTGAATAAGAGTGGTGAGAGTGGGCAACCTTGTCTTGTTCCTGATCTTAGTGGAAATGCTTTCAGTTTTTCACCATTGAGGATGATGTTTGCTGTGCGCTTGTCATATATGGCCTTTATTATGTTGAGGAAAGTTCACTCTATGCCTACTTTCTGCAGGGTTTAGCCTCAGTGCTCCTGTAGGCCTGGTGGGGGGTTCCAACTTCTGGATTCCTCACCTTTTTCTCCCCTGAGCCCTCTGTTGTGAGGATCCTCCTGCCTGCCTCACTCTCAGACCCTTTGTGATGTGGGTCCTCTGGTTTGAGGCCACATGAGCTGGATTCCTCAACTTTCAATAAGGTGGATGTGGTGCCACTGATGAGAGGACACTCCAGCCTGGATCCCATCCCCTTGGTGTTGTGGGCCCTCTGGTGAGAGTCTGATCCTGCCGGGTTCCTCACAATTTTGTAAGGTGGGCCCTGTTGTGTGAGGTCACAACTGCCTGACACATGTTGCCTTGGCGTCGTGGGCCCACTGGTGTCAGTTGGAGCCTGTTGGGAACATCCTCCCCTCGGTGATGAGGGTCACTCTGGTGTCAGGCCCTAAATGCTGGGCTCCCTCACATTTCCTGGTGTGGGCCCAGTGCTGCCAGGACACCCCTGCCAGGTTCCCATCACCATGGGGATGTGGGCCGTCTGCTCTGAGGTCTCAAATCTGGCTTGCCCAAATTTTCATGGCGTGGAGCCCTCTGGGGTGATTACACTGCAGCCTGGATCCCATAGCTTCGGTGTTCCTTGACGCCTGGTTGGGGGTTCCAGCTGCTGGATTTCTCACCTTTTCTATTCCATTTGCCCTCTGCTGTGAGGCTCCTCCTGCCTGCCACTCTCCTAGCCCATTGGTGATGTGGGTCCTCTGGTTTGAGGACACATTTGCTGGGTTCTTCTCTTTTCGATGATGTGGATGTGGCCCCAGTGGTGTGCGGACACTCCTACCTGGTTCCAATCCCCTTGTTGATGTGGGCCCTGTGGTGAAAGTCTTATCCTGCCTGGTATCCTCACAGTTGTGTTTGGTGTGTCCTCTGCTTTGAGGTGACTCCTGCCTGGCACAAGTCGCCTTGGCGTTTTGGGCAATCTGGTGTTAGTTGGACCCTGCTGGGAGCCTCCTCCCCTCGGTGATGAGGGTCACTCTGGCGTCAGGCCCTAACTGCGGGTCTCACCCACATTTCCTGATGAGCGCCCATTGGTACCAGGAAAACCCTGCCAGGTTCCCATTCCCATGGGGATGTGGGTCTTGTGCTTTGAAGTCCCAGCGGCTGGCTTGCTCACACTTTCATTGAGTGGGGCCCTCTGGTGTGAGTGCCCTGCGGCCTGGATCCCATAGCTTCAGTGCTCCGAGCCGCATGCTGGGTCATTGCAACTGCTGGAATCCTCCACTTTTATATTCCATGGGCCCTCTGTTGTTAGGATCCTCCTGCCTGCCACACTCCCAGCCCCTTTGTGATGTCGGTCATCTGGTTTGGGGCCACCTGTGCTGGGTTCCTCAACTTTCAATGATGTGGATGTAGCCCCACTCGTGTGAGGACACTCCAGCATGTTTTCATTCACCTTGGTGATGTGAGCCCTCTGGTGAGAGTCTGATCCTTACTGGGTTCCTTAACGTTCTGTGAAGTGGGCCCTGTAATGTGAGGTCACTCCTGCCTGGCACACGTCACTTTGGCAACGTGGGCCCTCTGCTGTGATTTGGAGCCTACTGGGAACCTCCGGCCCACAGTGATGAGGGCCCCTCTGGTGTCAGGCCCTAACTCCTGGGCTCCCCCAAATTACCTGATGTGCTCCCAGTGGTGCCAGGATAACCCTACAAGGTTCCCATCCCCATGGGGATGTGGGCCTTCTGCTCTGAGGTCCCAATGGCTGGCTTGCTCTCACATACATGGTGTGGGGCCCTGTGGTGTGAGTTCACTGCGGCCTGGATCCAATAGACTCGGTGCTCCGGGCTACCAGCTGCGGGGCCCAACTGCTGGATTCCTCACCTTTTCTATTCCATGGGCCCTCTGTTTTGAGGCTACTGCTGCCTACCTCACTCTCAGCCCCTTGTTGATGTGGGTCCTCGGGTTTGAGGCCACATGTGCTGGGTTCCTCACCTTTCGATGATGTGGTTGTGGCCTCACTGGTGTTAGGACACTCCTGCCTGTTTCCCTTCCCCTTGGTGATGTGGGCCCTCTGGTGAAAGTCTGATCCTGCCTGGGTTCCTCACTGTTCTGTGAGGTGTGTCCTCGGTTATGAGGTTACTCCTGCCTGGCACACGTCGCCTTGGCGTCGTGGGCCATCTGGTGTCAGTTAGAGCCGTCTTCTAGCCTCCTCCTGTCTGTGTTGAGGTCCCCTCTGGCGTCAGGTCTAAAATCTGGGCTCCCCCACATTTCCTGATATGTGCCCAGTGGTGCGATGTCACCCTGCCAGTATCCCATTTTCATGGGGATGTGGGCCTTCTGCTCTGAG
>NW_021700974.1:0-1346 GCF_005190385.1 Monodon monoceros
TAATGTCACATTAATTTTCATTGTTAACTTTGAGAAAACCTCTATGGGTTACTTCCTCATAAATATTTACTATTTTAAATGCATTACTGATTTCAGTACTGCTATAGGTTTGTGCATTACAGGAATTCTGATAAAATTCTCATTCACACCATTACATTACACACATTGTTGATGGAGTATATTCTTTTATTTATTTATTTATTTATTTATTTTATTTTTGGCTGTGTTGGGTCTTCGTTGCTGTGCGCAGGCTTTCTCTACTTGCAGGGAGTGGGGGCTACTCTTCGTTGCGGTGCACAGGCTTCTCATTGCGGTGGCTTCTCTTGTTGCAGAGCACGGGCGCTAGGCACGCAGGCTTCAGTAGTTGTGGCTTGCAGGCTCAGTAGTCGTGGTTCACGGGCTCTAGAGCACAGGTTCCGTGGTTGTGGCACACCGGCTTAGTTGTTCCGTGGCATGTGGGATCTTCCCGGACCAGGGCTCGAACTCTTGTCCCCTGCATTGGCATGTGGCTTCTTAACCACTGGGCCATCAGGGAAGCCCCTGGAGTATATTCTTGACAGAAGAAAATTTCCGTTTTGACTAAGCATTGATGAGAACTGAATCTTTGACTTATCTTTCACATGCCTGATGACTGAAATAACTTTCCACAGAATAGCTTCTGGTTTTGTACTTTTCAGTTCTTTTTTTCTTCTTCAAATGCACATGCTTTGAGAGCTGTGAAGTGCAAGACATGGCTATATTGTAAGGTGGTTTTTGTCCTTATGCTTCTTGTCTTGGGCTAGTTAAGTCAGTAGTCAGTATGAATACTGGAAGTTATTCCTGTAATGGGATAGTATATAGTCAATTACATATGGCGGTGTCTGAAAATCACATAATAGCCTCACTTAAAACATCTCCTTAGGGCTTCCCTGGTGGCGCAGTGGTTGAGGGTCCACCTGCTGATGCAGGGGACACGGGTTCGTGTCCCGGTCCGGGAAGATCCCACATGCTGCGGAGCGCCTAGGCCCGTGAGCCATGGCCGCTGAGCCTGTGCGTCCAGAGCCTGTGCTCCACAACGGGAGAGGCCACAACAGTGAGAGGACCACGTACCACAGAAAAAATAAAATCTCCATAGCCAGATTTCAAAAAATCCTGTGGCCATTCCAATATGATCCAACATAGCAGAATATGATAGAAGGAAAATTGGCAAAGAAAGAGACGCTGGTCTTACCTGATGGAAGTTAAAATATCTCACTTTTGACAATTTTGCAAAAACCTATAATTCCATGAACTAATTTCTAGGGTTCTTCATAGGACCTCAAAAGGAACCCATAGAGTTGTGGAACAACAATAGAAGCTGCTGTGAC
>NW_021700975.1:0-1440 GCF_005190385.1 Monodon monoceros
TCCAGGGACGCCTTCTGGCCGCCTGGCCGGTCAGGCAGGAGGGGAGCGCCCCATAAGACGCTTGCTGTGGAGGGAGGGGCCTGAGGACGTGGGGCCTGCAGCGGTACCCGTCGGGGGCGGAGACGGCCGCCGCCACCGCCACGGGCGACAAAAGGAGAAGGCGTAGCGGGAGGCAAAAAGCCCACAGCACCCGGTATTCCCAGGAGATCCCCAATCCACGGAGGTCTCCCATTCAAGTACTAACCAGGCCCGACCCTGCTTAGCTTCGGAGACTCAGACGAAATAGGACACGTCTAGGCTGGTTTGGCAGTAGGTGTTGCTGGGTCGCGGGCTGCCTCTTGAGGCGTCGCTTAGCAGGCCCTTGGGACTTACCGCCAGGCCAGGGGCACGCCCATCCAGGCTGGGCCCCGCCAGCCGCCGAGGCAGAGGAACGGACGTCTCGGGTAGTGGGTGGTGGAGGAGGTGTTGTCGACCACCCAGCCTAGGGCGGGCGGGACCCAGCAACCTTTTCGGCGCTTGGCGTCCCACCGCAGATGCCACAGGTCGCTCACAGGGACGTGGCCCCGGAAGCTTCTGGGCCCGGGGCCGGCGGTCCCTGGGGCTTCCCACCTGCCTGGCCACGCTGCGTTAGGTGCAGCCCGGCCGCAGACCGGGCCGGCCCTCCTGCCCGACGGCAGCTGGCCCGAATCCAGTGGGAGCCACCATTGAGTTGGCAAAGCCCCGTAGACCCAGCAACGCCACCCTTGCCCCCACACCACCGTCCGAGCTCAGGACCCCGCCCCACGTGGCCGGCAGGCCCGCGGACGCGGCCTGGGCCCTCTATCCCTCTCCGGCCGCGGCGAAACGGTAGACAGGGGGCTTTTTCCGGATGGAGCTGTGGAGTGGCACCCTGGCAGAGAGGTGTCGGAGCCGGGGCTGGGCTCCAGTGGGGGCCGCCAGGTGCAGGTCGAGGGGCTCGCGGGCCGCATGGACGGCACCAGGGTCTGCCGCCATGTCTGTTTCGCGTCAGGGGACCCCCGGAGCGTCTGGTGTGCCGCTGCCTCCCAGGGACGCCTTCTGGCCGCCTGGCCGGTCAGGCAGGCGGGGAGCGCCCCATCAAACGCTTGCTGTGGACGGAGGGGCCTGCGGAGGTGGGGCCTGCAGCGATACCCGGCGGGCGCAGAGACGGACGCCGCCGCGGGCGACAAAAGGAGAAGGCGGAGCGGGAGGCAAAAAGCCTACAGCACCCGGTGTTCCCAGGAGCTCTCCAGTCCAGGAGGTCTCCCATCCAAGTACTAACCAGGCCCGACCCTGCTTAGGTTCCGAGATCGAGACGAGATCGGGCCCGTCTAGGGTGGTTTGGCCGTAGACACTGAGGGCTTTGCGGGCTGCCTCTTGAGGCGCAGCTTAGCAAGCCCTTGGGCCTTACCGCCAGCCCAGCGGCCCGCCCGCCCCGGCAGG
>NW_021700976.1:0-7623 GCF_005190385.1 Monodon monoceros
AAGAAAGAAAGAAAGAAAGAAAGAAAGAAAGAAAGAAAGGAAGGAAGGAAGGAAGGAAGGAAGGAAGGAAGAAAGAAAGAAAGAAAGAGGACAATATAAAATTTAAAAAGTAAGATAAAATAAAGTTATTAAAATAAAACAAATTTTTAAGTAATAAATAAAAAGCAGAGAGACACAGACCTACTAAAAAATGGACTTGAGGATATGGGGAGGGGGAAGGGTAAGCTGTACAAAGTGAGAGCGTGGCATGGACATATATACACTACCATACATAAAATTGATAGCTAGTGGGAAGAAGCCACATAGCACAGGGAGATCAGCTCGGTGGTTTGTGACCACCTAGAGGGGTGGGAGGGAGGGAGACACAAGAGGGAAGAGATATGGGAACATATGTATATGTATAACTGATTCACTTTGTTATAAAGCAGAAACTAACACACCATTGTAAAGCAATTATAATCCAATAAAGATGTTAAGAAAAAAAGGATCATACACTATGATCAAGTGGGGTTTATCCCAGGAATGCAAGAGATCTTCAATATATGCAAATCAATAAATGTGACACACCATATTAACAAATTGAAGGAGAAAAACCATATGATCATCTCAATAGATACAGAGAAAGCTTTCCACAAAATTCAGTTCCCATTTATGATAAAAACCCTGCAGGAAGTAGGCATAGAGGGAACTTTCTTCAACATAATAAAGGCCATATATGACAAAGCCACAGCCAACATCATCCTCAATGGTGAAAAACTGAAAGCATTTCCACTAAGATCAGGAGCAAGACAAGGTTGCCCACTCTCACCACTATTATTCAAAATAGTTTAGGAAGTTTTAGCCACAGCAATCAGAGAACAAAAATGAATAAAAGGAATCCAAATCTTAAGAGAAGAAGTAAAGCTATCACTGTGTGCAGATGACATGATACTCTACATAGAGAATCCTAAAGATGCTACCAGAAAACTACTAGAGTTAATCAATAAATTTGGTAAAGTAGCAGGATACAAAATTAATGCACAGAAATTTCTCACATTCCTATACACTAATGATGAAAAATCTGAAAGTGAAATTAAGAAAACCCTCCCATTTACCATGGCAACAAAAAGAATAAAAGATCTAGGAATAAACCTACCTAAGGAGCCAAAAGACCTGTATGCAGATAATTATAAGACAGTGATGAAATAAATTAAAGATGATACAAATAGATGGAGAGATATACCATTTTCTTTGAGAGGAAGAATCAGTATTGTGAAAATGACTATATTATCCAAAGTAATCTACAGATTCAGTGCAATTCGTATTCAACTACCACTGGCTTTTTTCACAGAACTGGAACAAAAAATTTCACAATTTATATGGAAATGCAAAAGACCCCGAATAGACAACCAATCTTGAGAAAGAAAAACAGAGCTGCCACAACAAGAGAAAACACCGCAATGAGAAACCCACGAACCACAACAAAGCGTAGTGTCTGTGTACTGCAGTGAAAAGTAGCACCTGCTCGACAGAACTAGAGAAAGCCTGCACTCAGCAACAAAGACCAAACACAGCCAAAATTAAATAAATTAAATAAATAAAAAGTGAATTAAAAAAAAAACCCTCAAAACAAATGCAAGTGGAAACACCATCTACTGAAACCTATGGGATGCTGCAAAGGCAATTCATAGAGTAAAAAATAAAATAATTAAAAATTTAAAAAAAGAAACATGGAGCTGGAGGAATCAGACTCCCTGACTTCACATAATTCTACAAAGCTACAGTAATCAAGACAGTATGGTACTGCCACAAAAACAGAAAGATAGATCAATGGAACAGGATAGAAAGCCCAGAGATAGACCCACGCACAGATGGTCACCGTATCTTTGATAAAGGAGGCAGGAATGTACAGTGGAAAAAGGGCAGCCTCTTCAATAAGTGGTGCTGGGAAAACAGGACAGGTACATGTAAAAGTATGACATTAGATCACTCCCTAACACCATACACGAAACTAAGCTCAAAATGGATTAAATACCTAAAAGTAAGGCCAGAAGCTATCAAACTCTTAGAGGAAAACATAGGCAGAACACTCTATGACATAAATCACAGCAAGATCCTTTTTAACTCACCTCGTAGAGAAATGGAAATAAAAACAAAAATAAACAAATGGGACCAAATGAAACTTCAAAGCTTTTGAACAGCAAAGGAAAGCATAAACAAGACAAAAAGCAACCCTCAGAATGGGAGAAAATATTTGCAAATGAAGCAACTGACAAAACATTAACTTCCAAAAGTTACAAGCAGCTCATGCAGCTCAATAAAGAAAAAACAAACAACCCAATCCAAAAATGGGCAGAAGACCTAAATAGACATTTCTCCAAAGAACATATACAGACTGCCAACAAACACATGAAAGAATGCTCAACATCATTAATCATTAGAGAAATGCAAATCAAAACTACAATGAGATATCATCTCACACCGGTCAGAATGGCCATCATCAAAATATCTAGAAACAATAAATGCTGGAGAGGGTGTGGAGAAAAGGGAACACTCCTGCACTGCTGGTGGAAATGTGAATTGGTACAGCCACTATGGAGAACAGTATGGAGGTTCCTTAAAAAACTACAAATAGAACTACCATATGACCCAGCAATCCCACTACTAGGCACATACCCTGAGAAAACCAGAATTCAAAAAGAGTCATGTACCAAAATGTTCATTGCAGCTCTATTTACAATAGCCCGGAGATGGAAACAACCTAAGTGCCCATCATCGGATGAATGAATAAAGAAGATGTAGCACATATATACAATGGAATATTACTCAGCCATGAAAAGAATCGAAATTGAGCTATTTGTAATAAGGGGGATAGACCTAGAGTCTGTTATACAGAGTGAAGTAAGTCAGAAAGAAAAAGACAAATACCATATGCTAACTCATATATATGGAATTTAAGGGGAAAATGTCATGAAGAACCTAGGGGTAAGACAGGAATAAAGACACAGACCTAATGGAGAATGGATTTGAGGATATGGGGAGGGGGGAGGGTGAGTTGTGACAAAGTGAGAGAGAATCATGGACATATATACATTACCAAACGTAAGGTAGATAGCTAGTGGGAAGCAGCCGCATAGCACAGGGATATCAGCTTGGTGCTTTGTGACTGCCTGGAGGGGTGGGATAGGGAGGGTGGGAGGGAGGGAGATGCAAGAGGGAAGAGATATGGCAACATATGTATATGTATAACTGATTCACTTTGTTATCAAGCAGAAACTAACACACCATTGTAAAGCAATTATACACCAATAAAGATGTTTTAAAAAAAAAGAAATATAAAAATAAAACAACTACTCTAGGTGAGATCAATAGCAGAATAACTGAGGCAGAAGAACGGATAAGTGACCTGGAAGATAAAATATTGGAAATAACTACTGCAGTGCAGAATAAAGAAAAAAGAATGAAAAGAACTGATGACAGTCTCAGAGACCTCTGGGACAACATTAAATGCACCAACATGAATTATAGGGGTTCCAGAAGAAGAAGAGACAAAGAAAGGGACTGAGGAAATATTTGAAGAGATTATAGTTGAAAACTTCCTTCATATGGAAAAGGAAAGAGTTAAACAAGTCCAGGAAGCACAGAGAGTCCCATACAGCATAAATCCAACGAGAAGCACACCAAGACACATATTAATCAAAGTGTCAAAAATGAAATACAAAGAAAACATATTAAAATCAGCAAGGGAAAAACGACAAATAACACACAAGGGAATCCACATAAGGTTAACAGCTGAACTTTCAGCAGAAACTCTGCAAGCCAGAAGAGACTGGCAGGACATATTTAAACTGATGAAGGAGAAAAACCTGCACCCAAGATTACTCAACCCAGCAAGGATCTCATTCAGATTTGATTGACAAATTAAAACCTTTACAGACAAGCAAAAGCTGAGAGAGTTCACCACCACCAAACCAGCTTTACAACAAATCCTAAAGGACCTTCTCTAGGTAAGAAACACAAGAAAAGGAAAAGACCTACAATAACAAACCCAAAACAATTAAGAAAATGGGAATAGGAACATACATATCGATAATTACCTTAAATGTAAATGGATTAAATGCTCCCACTAAAAGACACAGACTGGCTGAATGGATACAAAAACAAGACCCATAAATATGTTGTCTACAATAGACCCACTTCAGAACTAGAGACACATACAGACTGAAAGTGAGGGAATGGAAAAAGATATTCCATGCAAATGGAAATCACAAGAAAGCTGGAGTAGCAATTCTCATATCATATAAAATAGACTTTAAAATAAAACCTATTACAAGAGACAAAGAAGAACACTACATAATGATCAAGGAAACGATCCAAGAAGAAGATATAACAATTGTAAATATTTATGCACCCAACATAGGAGCATCTCAATACATAAGGCAAATACTAACAGCCATAAAAGGGGAAATCGACAGTAACACATTCATAGTAAGGGACTTTAACACCCCACTTTCGCCAATGGACAGATCATCCAAAATGAAAATAAATAAGGAAACACAAGCTTTAAATGATACATTAAACAAGATAGTCTTAATTGATATTTATAGGACATTCGATCCAAAAACAACAGAATACACATTTTTCCCAAGTGCTCATGGAACATTCTTCAGGATAGATCATATCTTGGTTCACAAATCAAGCCTTGGTAAATTTTAAAAAATTGAAATTATATCAAGTATCTTTTCCGACCACAACGCTATGAGACTAGATATCAATTAGAGGAGATCTATAAAAGATACAAACACATGGAGGCTAAACACTACACTACTTAATAATGAAGTGATCACTGAAGAAATCAAAGGGGAAATCAAAAAATATCTCGAAATAAATGACAAGGGAGGCACGACGACCCAAAACCTATGGGATGAAGCAAAAGCAGTTATAAGAGGGAAGTTTATAGCAATAAAATCCTACCTTAAGAAAGAGGAAACATTCTGAATAAACAACCTAATCTTGCACCTAAAGCAATTAGAGAAAGAAGAACAAAAAAGCCCAAAGTTAGCAGAAGGAATGCAATCATAAAGATCAGATCATAAATAAATGTAAAAGAAATGAAGGAAATGATAGCAAAGATCCATAAAACTAACAGCTGGTTCTTCAAGAAGATAAGCAAAATTGATAAACCACTAGCCAGACACATCAAGAGAAAAAGCGAGAAGACTCAAATCAATAGAATTAGAAATGAAAAAGGAGAAGTAACAACTGACACTGAAGAAATACAAAAGATCATGAGAGATTACTATAAGCAACTCTATGCCAATAAAATGGACAACCTAGAAAAAACGGACAAATTCTTAGAAAAGCACAACCTGCCAAGACTGAATCAGGAAGAAATAGAACATATGAACAGACCAATCACAAGCACTGAAATTGAAACTGTAATTTAAAATCTTCCAACAAACAAAAGCCCAGGACCAGATGGCTTCACAGGCGACTTCTATCAAACATTTAGAGAATAGCTAACACCTATCCTTCTCAAACTCTTCCAAAATATGGCAGAGATAGGAACACTCCCAAACTCATTCTACAAGGCCACCATCACCCTGACACCAAAACCAAACAAGGATGTCACTTAGAAAGAAAACTACAGGCTAATATTACTGATGAACATAGATGCAAAAATTCTCAACAAAATACTAGCAAACAGAATCCAACAGCACATTTAAAGGATCATACAGCATGATCAAGTGGGGTTTATTCCAGGAATGCAAGGATTCTTCAAAATACGCAAATCAATCAACGTCATACACCATATTAACAAATTGAAGGAGATAAACCATATGATCATCTCAATAGATACAGAGAAAGCTTTCCACAAAATTCAACACCAATTTATGATAAAAACCCTGCAGAAAGTAGGCCTAGAGGAAACTTTCTTCAACATAATGAAGGCCATATATGACAAACCCACACACAGCATTGTCCTCAGTGGTGAAAAACTGAAAGCATTTCCACTAAGATCAGGAACAAGACAAGGTTGCCCACTCTCACCGCTCTATTCAACATAGTTTTGGAAGTTTTAGCCACAGCAATAAGAGAAGAAAAGGAAATAAAAAGAATCCAAATTGGAAAAGAAGAAGTAAAGCTGTCACTCTTTGCAGATGACATGATACTATACATAGAGAATCCTAAAGATGCTACCAGAAAACTACTAGAGCTAATCAATCAATCTGGTAAAGTTGCAGGATACAAAATTAATGCACAGAAATCTCTTGCATTCCTATACACTAATGATGAAAAATCTGAAAGTGAAATCAAGAAAACACTCCCATTTACCATTGCAACAAAAAGAATAAAATATCTAGGAATAAACCTACCTAAGGAGACAAAAGACCTGTATGCAGAAAATTATAAGACACTGTTGAAAGAAATTAAAGATGATACAAATAGATGGAGAGATATACCATGTTCTTGGATGGGAAGAATCAACATTGTGAAAATGACTCTACTACCCAAAGCAATCTACAGATTCAATGCAATCCCTATCAAACTACCACTGGCATTTTTCACAGAATTAGAACAAAAAAATTCACTGTTTGTATGGAAACACAAAAGACCCCGAATAGCCAAAGCAATCTTGAGAACGAAAAGTGGAGCTGGATGAATCAGTCTCCCCAACTTCGGACTGTACTACAAAGCTACTGTAATCAAGACACAAAAACAGAAAGATAGATCAAGGGAACAGGATAGAAAGCCCAGAGATAAACCCACGCACATATGGTCACCTTATCTTTGATAAAGGAGGCAGGAATGTTCAGTGGAGAATGGACAGCCTCTTCAATAAGTGGTGCTGGGAAAACTGGACAGGTACATGTAAAAGTATGAGATTAGATCACTCCCTAACACCATACACAAAAATAAGCTCAAAATGGATTAAAGACCTAAATGTAAGGCCAGAAACTATCAAACTCTTAGAGGAAAACATAGGCAGAACACTCTATGACATAAATCACAGCAAGATCCTTTTTGACCCACCTCCTAGAGAAATGGAAATAAAAACAAAAATAAACAAATGGGACCTAAAAAAACTTCAAATCTTTTTCACAGCAAAGGAAACCATAAACAAGACGAAAATACAACCCTCAGAATGGGAGAAAATATTTGCCAATGAAGCAACTGAGAAAGGATTAATCTCCAAAATTTACAAGCAGCTCATGCAGCTCAATAACAAAAAACCAAACAACCCAACCCAAAAATGTGCAGAAGATCTAAATAGACATTTCACCAAAGAAAATATACAGACTACCAACAAACACATGAAAGAATGCTCAACATCATTAATCATTAGAGAAATGCTGATCATAACTACAATGCAATATCATCTCATACCAAGCAGAATGGCCATCATCTAAAAATCTAGAAACAATAAATGCTGGAGAGGGTGTGGAGAAAAGGGAACACTCTTGCACTGCTGTTGGGAATGTGAATTGGTACAGCCACTATGGAGAACAGTATGTAGGTTCCTTAAATAACTACAGATAGAACTACCACATGACCCAGCAATCCCACTACTGGGCATATACCCTGAGAAAACCATAATTCAAAAAGAGTCATGTACCAAAATGTTCATTGCAGCTCTATTTA
>NW_021700977.1:0-1493 GCF_005190385.1 Monodon monoceros
GAGTGCGCCAGAGCCCCCGAATCAGCTGCTCCTTTAACCCCGTCCTGTCTGAGCAAAAAACAGACGCCGTCCAGCGACCTACACGGAGAGGCAGGGCCAAATCCAAAGCTGAGCCCCTGTAAGCTGTGAGAACAAAGAAGAGAAAGGGAAATCTCTCCCAGTAGCCTCAGAAACAGCGGATTAAAGCTCCACAATCAACTTGATGTACCCTGCATCTGTGGAATACATGAATAGACAACGAATCATCCCAAATTGAGGAGGTGGACTTCGAGAGCAAGATCTATGATTTTTTCCCCTTTTCCTCTTTTTGTGAATGTGTATGTGTATGCTTCTGTGTGAGATCTTGTCTGTATAGCTTTGCTTCCACCATCTGTCCA
This sequence comes from Monodon monoceros, assembly GCF_005190385.1. Taxonomy (NCBI): domain Eukaryota; kingdom Metazoa; phylum Chordata; class Mammalia; order Artiodactyla; family Monodontidae; genus Monodon; species Monodon monoceros. Next base: position 378 of record NW_021700977.1, read on the forward strand.
AGGGTTCTATCCGTCCATTGTTTTTTTTTAATATTTTTTCCTAATAATTAATTTGAATTTTAATAACTTCATTATACTTTATGTTCGTTCTTTATTCCTTCCTTCCTTCCTTCCCTCCTTTAGACAACGAATCATACCAAAATGAGAAGGTGGACTTTGAGAGCAAGATTTATGGTTTTTTCCCCTTTACCTCTTTTTGTGAAGGTGTATGTGTATGCTTCTGTGTAAGATTTTCTCTGTATAGCTTTGCTTCCACCATTTGTCCTAAGGTTCTATCCGTCCCGTTTTTTTTCTAAATAATTATTTTTTAATTCAATAACTTTATAATACTTTATTTTACTGTATCTTCTTTCTTTCTTTTTTCCTTCCTTCCCTCCTTCCTTCCTTCCTCCCTCCCTCCCTCCTTTGTTTCCTGCTTGCCTTTTCTTTCTCTTTCTTTCTTTCTTTCTTCCTTCCTTCCTTCCTTCCCTCCTTTCTTTCTTTCTTTCTTTCTTCCTACTTCTACTAATTCTCTCTACTTTTTCTACCTTTTATTCTGAGCCATGTGGATGAAAGGCTCTTGGTGCTCCAGCCAGGAGTCAGGGCTCTGCCTCTGAGGTGGGAGAGCCAACTTCAGGACACGGGTCAACAAGAGACCTCCCACCTCCACATAATATCAAATGGCGAAAATCTCCCAGAGACCTCCATCTTAACAGCAGCACCCAGCTTCACTCAACGACCAGCAAGCCACAGTGCAGGACAACCTATGCCAAACAACTAGCAAAACAGGAACACAACCCTACCCATTAGCAGAGAGGCTGCTGAAAAACATAATAAGTCCACAGACACCCCAAAACACACCACCAGACGTGGACCTGCCCACTAGAGAGACAAGATCCAGCCTCATCCACCACAACACAGGCACTAGTCCCCTCCACCAGGAAGCCTACACAACACACTGAACCAACCTTAGGCACTGCAGACAGGCAGCAAAAACAACGGGAACTATGAACCTGCAGCCTGCAAAAAGGAGACCCCAAACACAGTAAGATAAGCAAAATGAGAAGACAGAAAAACACACAGCAGATGAACGAGCAAGATAAAAATGCACCAGACCTAACAAATGAAGAGGAAATA
>NW_021700978.1:0-1631 GCF_005190385.1 Monodon monoceros
CTTTCTTCTTGATTTAGTTTTGGCAGGTTGTGCATTTCTAAGAATTTGTCCATTTCTTCCAGGCTGCCCATTTTCTTGGCATAGAGTTGCTTGTAGTAATCTCTCATGATCTTTTGTATTTCTGCAGTGTCAGTTGTTACTTCTCCTTTTTCACTTCTACTTCTATTGATTTGAGTTTTCTCCCTTTTTTTCCTTCTATTTTTTTTAACATCTTTATCGGAGTATAATTGCTTTACAATGGTGTGTTCGTTTCTGCTTTACCAACAGCGTGTATCAGTTATATATATACATATGTTCCCATATCTCTTTCCTCTTGCGTCTCCCACCCTCCCTATCCCACCCCTCCAGGCGGTCACACAGCACCGAGCTGATCTTCCTGTGCTATGCGGCTGCTTCCCACTAGCTATCTACCTTACGATTGGTAGTGTATATATGTCCATGCCTCTCTCGCTTTGTCACAGCTTACACTTCCCCCTCCCCATATCCTCAAGTCCGTTCTCTAGTAGGTCTGTGTCTTTATACCTGTCTTAGCCTTAGGTTCTTCATGACACTTTTTTTTCTTAAATTCCATATATATGTGTTAGCATACGGTATTTGTCTCTCTCTCTCTGACTTACTTCACTCTGTATTTCAGACTCTAGGTCTATCCACCTCATTACAAATAGCTCAATTTCGTTTCTTTTTATGACTGAGTAATATTCCATTGTATATATGTGCCACATCTTCTTTATCCATTCATCCGATGATGGACGCTTAGGTTGTTGCCATCTCCGGGCTATTGTAAATAGAGCTGAAATGAATATTTTGGTATATGTATCTTTGTGAATTATGGTTTTCTCATGATATATGCCCAGTAGTGGGATTGCTGGGCCATATGGTAGTTGTATTTGCAGTTTTTTAAGGAACCTCTATACTGTTCTCCATAGTGGCTGTACCGATTCACATTCCCACCAGCAGTGCAGGACTGTTCCCTTATCTCCACACCCTCTCCAGCATTTGTTGTTTCTAGGTTTTTTGATGATGGCCATTCTGACTGGTGTGAGATGATATCTCATTGTAGTTTTGATTTGCATTTCCCTGATGATTAATGACGTTGAGCATGCTTTCATGGATTTGTTGGCAGTCTGTATATCTTCTTTGGAGCAATGTCTATTTAGGTCTTCTTCTCATTTTTGGATTGGGTTGTTTGTTTTTTTGTTATTGAGCTGCATGAGCTGCTTGTAAATTTTGGAAATTATTCCTTTGTCAGTTGCAAATATTTTCTACCATTCAGAGGGTTGTCTTTTGGTCTTGTTTATGGTTTCCTTTGCTGTGCAAAAGCTTTAAAGTTTCATTAGGTCCCATTTGTTTATTTTTGTTTTTATTTCCGTTCCTCTAGGAGGTGGGTTTAAAAGGATCTTCCTGTGGTTTATGTCATAGAGTGTTCTGCCTATGTTTTCCTCTAAGAGTTTGATAGTTTCTGGCCTTACATTTAGGTCTTTAATCCATTTTGAGCCTCTTTTTGTGTATGGTGTTAGGGAGTGATCTAATCCCATACTTTTACATGTACCTGTCCAGTTCTCCCAGCACCACTTATTGAAGAGGCTGTCCTTTCTCCACTGTACATTCCTGCCTCCTTTATCAAAGATAAG
>NW_021700979.1:0-4114 GCF_005190385.1 Monodon monoceros
GGGAGTGAGAGGCCACGGCTTTGTGGGTGGCCCAGTGTGAGTGGGGCTCTGCTGGACTTTCTGCAGCAGTTGCCAAGATGCCACCTGCTAAAGAAGAGGATGTGTCACCCATACCTGCCGCTGGAATTTCTCCCTGGGCAGAGGTGAGTGAGGAAGAAAGCAGTGGGGGCCGGGACAGCAGGGGTATCTCAGGCAGGGAAATGGAAAGCTTCCAGAAAAGCACCCAGGGCCAGGACCTTGCTGGCTGGCCTGCAGGCACCAAGTCGGCTGGCATGCTGCCGCTCTTGTGGCTCCATTGCCCTTCCTCTAGGCTTTCAAGTCCTTGTACATATTCAGGTGTTTTACCTGGGAAGGGTGGGAACAGTTCAGCAGCAGCTGGCCTGGGCCTCGGCCCACGTTTACTCATAGAAGCCTCGGCAGGGTTCCCCAGCTTTGCAATGAGGACGCTTGTTGCATGGGGCCTGCTGGCTGAATGGGAGATGATTCCCCACCACTGACCAACTTCAGAATTGTTTACAACTGGAGCAAGTGCCCTGATACGGTTTTCCTCTGTGTAACTGGTGGGTTCTGTTTTTTTTTTTTCTTTTTTCGTTTTTGGTTCAAGGTGGATTTTATTCCTCTTTTTTGTATTTACAGATATAAGCATGGAAATAATTTATTCATATAAATACATGTATGTGAAGGGAAGAATATATTTTCTATTTTACTTTTTTTAATTTTTTTTTAATTTTGAATTTTATTTTATATTTTTATTCAGCAGGTTCTTTTTGATTATCTCTTTTATACATATAAATGTATACATGCCAATCCCAATCTCTCAACTCCTCCCACCACCATCCCCCCAACAGCTTTCCCCCCTTGGTGTCCATACTTTTGTTGTCTACATCTGTTGCTCTATTTCTGCCTTGCAAAACGGTTCATCTGTACAATTTTTCTAGGTTCCACATATATGCATTAATATACAAGATTTGTTTTTCTCTTTCTGACTTACTTCACTCTGTATGACAGTCTGTAGATCCATCAACGTCTCTACAAATGACCCAATTTCATTCCTTTTTATGGCTTAGTAATATTCCATTTTATATATGTACCACATCTTTATGCATTCGTCTGTCTGTGGGCATTTAGGTTGCTTCCATTACCTGGATATTGTAAATAGTGATGCAATGAACATTGCGGTGAATGTCTCTTTATGATTTATGGTCTTGTCTGGGTGTATGCCCAGTAGTGGGATTGCTGTATCATATGGTAATTCTCTTGTTAGTTTTATAAGAAACTCCATAATGTTCTCCACAGTGACTGTATCTATTTATATTCCCAACAATAGTGGAAGAGGGTTCCTTATCTCCACACCCTTTCCAGCATTTGTTGTTTGTAGATTTTCTGATGATGTTCATTCTAACAGGTGTGAGGTGACACCCCATGGTTGAGTCTCTTTCGATGAGCAAGGAGTAGGTCTTGTCTATTACATATTTGGCTTATGGAACGGTATCTGTGCTAATTTCATCCTCTGGTTTTATACAGCACCCCAACTCAACTTTCCCCTTAAGCAAGCATAAGTTTTTTATCTAAATGTGAGACTCTGTTCGGTTTTGTAATTCAGTTCATGTGTAGCCAAGTTTACACTCCCTCTATTAGTGATATCTTATGATAATTATCTTTCTCTGTGTGACATATTTCTCTTAGAATCATCGTACTTAAATCCACTCAATTTGCTGCTACAGGCCTGATGACATTGATTTCATTGCTGAATGATATTCCATTGTAAGTAAGTAGCACAACTTCTTTATCCATTTTTTCTTTCTGGGATATTTAATATGTATTGGACTCGAGGTTCTTGTAAACACAGCAGCCCTAAATTTTGTGTTGGCTGTGTCTTGTTGATTTTAATATTCCTAAGCTGTAGGGCCATAAGTGGAAGTGTCCTAGGCTCTGTAGCTTTGCTTTTTAGATGTTTCAGGATACACCATAAACATCTCCAGAGTGTCTGTTAGCAATTTACATTCCGCCCATCAGCATAACAAGGCTCCCTGTTCTCCATGGCCTGTCCTGTGTTTCTGGTTTTTACAAATTTTTCAGGTGGCCCTTTTGACGAATGGGAAATGAGACTTCATTGTAGTGCGGATTTCCATTGCTAGAGTGCTTGGTTGCCCAAAAAGGGCATATGCGTTTTTTCCTGAATATAGTCAGGAAAAAATGAATACGCTCTTTTTGTCCAAGTGCATCACTGTCAAAGATCTGCCGCCTTTCATATGCTTTAAATGCAATTCCAATCTACCTCTTCAAATCTGATTCCTGCATTTCTGCCTCGTTTTCAAGTCCTCTTTGCAGCCTTACTTCAATATATTTTTGACAATAGCTGTCATTTATAACTCTGCAGGTTTGTGAATTACAGTGCCCCTGATTTCCTTTCTTAACTCGCTTCCTTGTAAGCTGGCCACAAAACCGCAGGTTTGCTTCAGGCCTTAATCTTGTTCCGGCACGGCATGCTGAGCCTTTGGTTAATTCCTCTTCCTGGTGGGAAATTAGAGTTAAATGTGCCCGTCCAGGCACCTGTCTCACTCCCAGCCACCTGGTGATGTGTGTCCTCTGGTTTGAGGTCACATGTGCTGGGTTCCTCATCTTTTGTTGATGTGGCCCCACTTGTGTGAGGACACTCCTGCCTGGTTCCCATCCCCTTGGTGATATGGGCCCTCTGGTGAGAGTCTGATCCTGGCTGGATTCCTCACCCTTCTGTGAGGTGGGCCTTCTGCTGTGAGGTAACTCCTGCCTGGCTTGCTCCCGTTGCCTTGGTGACGTCGGCCCTCTGGTGGCAGTTGGAGCCTGCTCGGAGGCTCCTCTCCTCGGTGATGAGGGCCCTGTGGGTTCAGACTCTAACTGCTGGGTTCCCAACGTTTTCTGATGTGAGCCCAGTAATGCCAGGACACTCCTGTAAGGTTCCCATCACCATGGGGATGTGGGCCTTCTCCTCTGAGGTTCCAACGCTGGGGTGGCTCACAGTTTCATGATGTTGGCTCTCTGGGGTTAATTCACTCAGGCCTAGATCCCATAGCCTCTGTGCTCTGGGCCGCCTGCTGGGAGGTTCCAGCTGCTGGATTCCTCACCTTTTTTATTCTTTGGGCTCTGTGTTGTGAAGCTCTTCCTGCCTGCCTCACTCCCAGCCCCATGGTGACGTAGTTCCTCTGGTTTGAGGCCACATGTGTCGGTTTCCTCACCTTTTAGTGATGTGGCCCCACTGGTGTGGGGACACTCCTGCGTGGTTCCCATCACCTTGCTGATGTGGGCCCTCTGGTGAGAGTTTTATCATGGCTGGGTTCCTCACCCTTCTGTGAGGTAGGCCCTCTGCTGTGAGGTAAATACTGCCAAGCTGGCACAGGTCACCTTGGTGATGTGGGACCTCAGTTGGGAGTTAGTGCCTACTGGGAGACTCCTCCCCTTGGTAATGAGGGCCCTCTGGCATCAGGCCCTAACTCCTGGGCTCCCAAAATTTTCTGATGTATGCCCTATGGTGCGAGTACACTCCTGCCTGGATCCCAACCCCATGGGAATGTGGGCCTTCTGTTCAGAGGTCCCAACGCCTGGGTTGCTCACAGATACATGATGAGGGCCCTCTGGTGTGAGTTCATTCTGGACTGGATCCTATGGCCTCGCTGCCCCTGGCTGCTTCCTGGGACGTTCCAACTGCGGGATTCCTCACCTTTTTTCTTCTATTGGCCCTCTGTTTTCAGGCTCCCCCTGCCTTCCTCACTCCCAGCCCCTTTGTGATGTGTGTCCTCTGGTTTGAGGTCACGTGTGCTGGGTCCCTCAACTTTTGCTGACGTGTCTCCACTGCTGACAGGACAGTCCTGCCTGGTTCCCATCCCCTTGGTGATGTGGGCCCTCTGGAGAGAGTCTGATCCTTGTTGGCTCCCTCACACTTTTGTGAGGTGGGCCCTCTGCTCTGAGGTCAGTCCTGCCTGGCTCGAAAACCCTGACTTGGCGACGTCGGCTCTCTGGTAGCAGTTGGAGCGTGCTGGGGCCTCCTCCCCTTGGTGATGAGGGCCCTATGGCGTCAGGCCCTAACTGCTGGGCTCCCCATATTTTCTGATGTTCACCCACTGGTGCGATGACACTC
>NW_021700980.1:0-6596 GCF_005190385.1 Monodon monoceros
CAGGCAGGGCTGGCCTGGGCTCCTGTGTGCCCCGAGCTGGCCGCACAGGGGAGGGGCTGAGCACGCAGCTGAACAGGCTACACAAGGGGCGGGGGAGCCAGGGCCTGAGGGCCGGGAGCAGGGAGGCAGAGGGCAGGTGACCCGGCAACTGGAGGGAGAAACGACCAGAGCAGGATGCCGGGTTGGTGGGAGAAAGAGGGTAAAGCTCGGAAGGCCAGGAGCTCCTCTGGGAGGGGCCCACGGTGCGACAGGGGCTCTGCCAGGGGAGAGGGGTCGGAGACAGGGTGGGCACCTAGCGACTCCAGGGAACAGAGCTCAGCCCCAGAAACGAAAGGAGGCAGGAGGGAAGCTGCACTAGGGCGAGGGCTCGGGGGTGGGCCAGAGCGGCAGGGGTGCTGAGGGCCAGAGCTCCAGGGACAAGTGGCAGGGAGGCAGCAGGTAAGCAGGGGGCTGGGAGGGCAGGGGGCTGCCTGGGAGCTTTAGGGGAGCAGGTAGAGGTAGTGTAGGTGAGCCTGGGGCTGGGAGGGCAGGGGGCTGCCTGGGAGATTTGGGTGAGCAGGTAGAGCTAGTGCAGGTGAGCCTGGGACTGGGAGGGCAGGGGGCTGCCTGGGAGCTTTCAGGGAGCAGGTAGAGCTAGTGTAAGTGACCCTGGGACTGGGGGGTCAGGGGGCTGCCTGGGAGCTTTTGGGGGAGCAGGTAGAGCTTGTGCAGGTGAGCCTGGGGCTGGGAGGGCAGGGGGCCGCCTGGGAACTTTCGGGGAGTAGGTAGAGCTAGTGTAGGTGAGCCTGGGGCTGAGAGGGCAGGGGGCTGCCTGGGAGCTTTAGTGGAGCAGGTAGAGCTAGTGTAGGTGAATCTGGACCTGGGAGGGCAGGGGACTGACTGGGAGCTTTAGTGGAGCAGGTAGAGCTAGTGTAGTTGAGCCTGGGCCTGGGAGGGCAGGGGGCTGCCTGGGAGCTTTGGCGGAGCAGGTAGAGCTAGTGTAGGTGAGCCTGGGACTGGGAGGGCAGGGCCCTGCCTGGGAGCTTTGGGGGAGCAGGTAGAGCTTGTGCAAGTGAGCCTGGGTCTTGGAGAGCAGGGGCTTCCTAGGAGCTTTGGGGTAGCAGGTAGAGCTTGTGCGGGTGAGCTTGGGGCTGGGAGCGCAGGGGGCTGCCTGGGCGCTTTGGGGGAGCAGGTAGAGCTAGTGTAGGTGAGCCTGGGCCTGTGAGGGCAGGGGGCTGCCTCGGAGCTTTGGAGGAGCAGGTAGAGCTAGTGTAGGTGATCCTGGGGCTGGGAGGGCAGGGGGTTGCCTGGGAGCTTTGGGGGAGCAGGTCGAGGTAGTGTAGGTGAGCCTGGGGCTGAAGGACAGGGCGCCAGGGGCTGCCTCAGGGGTTCTGGGGAGCAGGTAGAGCTTGTGCAGGTGAGCCCGGGGCTGGGAGGGCAGGGTGCTGCCTTGGAGCTTTAGGGGAGCAGGTAGAGCTTCTGCAGGTGAACACGGGGCTGGGAGTGTAAGGAGCTTCCCAGGAGCCTTGGTGGAGCAGGTAGCGCTAATGCAGGTGAGCCTGGGTCTGGGAGGTCAGGGGGCTGCCCATGAGTTTTGGGGGAGCAGGGAGAGCTTCTGCAGGTGAGCCCGGATCCGGGATGGCAGGGGGCTGCCTGGGATCTTTGGGGGAGCAGGTAGAGCTAGCGTAGCTGAGCCTGGGACTGGGTGAGCAGGGGGCTGCCCGGGAGCATGAGGGAGCAGGTAGAGTTTCTGCAGCTGAGCATGGTGGGTGGAAGGGTAAGGGGCTGCCCCAGGAGCTTTGGGGTAGCAGGTACGCCTTGTGCAGGTGAACAGGAGCCTGGGAGGGGATGGGACTGCCCTGGGAGCTTTGGGGAGCAGGGAGAGCTTGTGCAGGTGAGCAGGGGTTTGGGAGGACAGGGACCTGCCCAGGACCTCAGCAGACCAGGTACTGGGGTGAGCAGGTGAGTAGGCAAGTGTCATAGGGTGCAGGGACCGTTGGTGCTGTGGGTCCAGCGCTCCAGGGACAGTAGGCAGTCTGACGCCAGCTGAGCAGATGACTTGAGGATACAGCATCCCTGAGCTGAGCCCAGAGACCTGAGCCTAGGGGGCTGGGAGGGCAGGACGCAGGGCAGCTGGCAGTGGGGGCAGAGCAGGGAGTCCTACAGGAGAGCGGGCTGGGGGCCCCCCTGGGGTGTGCGGAGGGCCCAGGGCAGGAGAGAAGGGGCACAAGGGCAGGGACGACTCAAGCCTGAGACGGTGAACCGGAGCTCAGATGGGCAGAGGCTAGACACTCGATGGACAGGAAGCCCGGGCTCAGCTGAGGGGCCAGGATGAGGGGTGGAGGCAGGTGAGGGAGCATCTAGATGAGGGGAACCTGAGTGCCCTGAGAAAGGAGAGCAGCCTTTCCGCTGGGGCTCAGGGGGCTGGTAAGGCCGGGCGCAGGGGGCTACCCCAAGAATTCAGGGGAGCAGGCGGGGTTGTGCAGGGCAGCAGGGGGCTGCGAGGGCAGGGGCTGCCCCAGGTGTGCCAGAGTCAGAGGAAGAAAGGCGGAGGAAAAGGGAGCCCTGATCTGCTGGGAGGGGCTTTGTGGATGGCAAGGCCGGGTGGAGAGGGAACCTGGGAGTGCAGGTCTCTGGGGCTGAAGGGGCACGGGCGACCCTGAGGGGACCCAATGGGCCGCAGTTCTTGTATCCAGGGTCCCAACCCTGTTCCAGGAGACTGTAGGAGCTGGGACAGGAGGGGTGAATGTGCAGAAGCGAGGTGGGGTTGACAGGGCAGTGGACCTGGCAGAGGGGAAACGAGGGGCTCTTTGGGGGCTCAGACGGGTCTGCATACCTGGGCTGTGCAGAGCAGGGTCAGAGGGGACAGGTCCAGCCGGGGAATGGGGCTTGGGGTGCTAGCACCCTGCAGGAGGAGAAGGCCAGGGGCAGTGCAAGGCTCCCAGGGATGCCAATGGGCAGAGCTGATACAGAACACACAGGCCCTGGGTGGCAAAGAGCAGGCCAGGACAAGGGGACAGGAGCAGAGCAGGGCAGTGGGCTCAGGGAGCAGTAGCCACTGGTCAGGGCTCAGACCGAGGGCCTGATCAGGCCAGACACCCACAGGAGGGTAGGGGCCCCGGGGATCTGTTAGACCCTGGGCTCAGTGGTCACCCAGCACTGGCCCCCAGCTATGTATGGAGCCCACAGCTGCAGACGCAGGGACCTGGGGTGGGAGACAGCCATGCTGGGCCGCTGGTCTTCAGACACGCTGGAAGCACAAGGTCACTGGGCTCAGCAATGGCCCAGGCCTGCACGCCTGATGCCCTGCCTGGACCCTCGCAGGGGTGAGGCCCTGGCAGTCACACGGCCTCCTCTCTCACAGCCTCCGTCACGGCCCCAGCAGTCTACCCTCTGGATCCCAGCTGTGGGAGCACAACCGGCTCCACAGTGGTCGTGGGCTGCCTGGTCTCGAGCTACGTCCCTGAGCCAGTGACCGTGACCTGGAACTCGGGCACCCAATCCAGCAACGTGCACACCTTCCCATCCGTCCGAGGGTCCTCGGGGCTCTACTCTCTCAGCAGCACTGTGACCGTGCCTGCCAGCACCTCGTCTGGCAAGACCTTCACCTGCAACGTAGCCCACCCGGCCAGCAGCACCAAGGTGGACAAGAGCATCGGTGAGAGGACGGGCCGCAGGCAGGGTGTCCACTACGAGACAGGCCCGGGGTCAGCCCTCCCACCTGAATGGACCGCACACCAGGGATGGTGAATCCCGCCCAGGGTGTCACGGGAGGCCTGTCTCTCTCCCTCACCTGAAGGCCTCCCAGGCTCAGGGAGGGGGTCCTCTGGGCATTTCCACCAGATCTAGTGTGGGCACAGGCTGGATGCCTCCCCCAGCCCCTGGGGCCAACAGAGGTGGGCACAGGTCTCACCTGCCAAAACCTGTCCCTGCCCTAAGCCCAGCCCTGGGCCGTCCCCAACCCCGGTAACCTCCAGTCTGTTCTCTGCAGAGATCAAGCGAACCACAACTCCCGAATGCCCCCGGTGTCCTGAATGCCTCAAGTGCCCCAAATGTCCACGTAAGTCAGCCAGCCTCATCCTATGCACCTCGCACAGGCGTGGCCTTGGGGCTTGCGGGGGGAGGGATGGGTGCCCAAGAGGAGGTCCACCCAGGGGCTGACTCCCTACCGTGTCTCCCCGACCAGCCCCTGAGCTCCCAGGAGGACCGTCCGTCTTCATCTTCCCCCCGACACCCAGGGACACCCTCACAATATCCCAAACACCCGAGGTCACCTGCGTTGTGGTTGACGTGGGCCACGAGGACCCCGATGTCCAGTTCTCCTGGTACGTGGACGATGCAGAGGTGCACACGGCCAAGACGAAGCCAAGGGAGGAGCAGTTCAACAGCACCTACCGTGTGGTCAGCGCCCTGCCCATCCAGCACCAGGACTGGCTGAAGGGAAAGGAGTTCAAGTGCAAGGTCAACAACAAAGGCCTCCCGGCCCCCATCGTGAGGACCATCTCCAAGGCCAAAGGTGGGTCAGGTGGACGGGCGCAGGAGGGTCCCTGGGGGCCAAGAGCAGTGACCATCGTGCTAACAGCCATACCTCTCCCCACAGGGCAGCCCCGGGAGCCGCAGGTGTACATACTGGCCCCAGCGCGGGAAGAGCTGGCCAAGAGCTCGGTCAGCATAACCTGCATGGTCATCGACTTCTACCCGGCCGACATCGACGTGGAGTGGCAGAGAAACGGGCAGCCGGAGCAAGAGGACAACTATGGCACAACCCCACCCCAGCTGGAGGCCGACGGGTCCTTCTTCCTGTACAGCAAGCTCAGGGTGGACAAGAAGAGCTGGCAGCGGGGAGACACCTACACGTGTGTGGTTTTGCACGAGGCTCTACACAATCACAACGCACAGAAGTCCATCACCCAGTCTTCGGGTAAATGAGCCGCACGGTAGTGCTGCCCCAGCGAGCCCTCCCGCCCCGTGGGCTCTCAGGGTCCAGCGAGGACACCTGAGCCCCAGCCCTGTGTACATTCCTCCCGGGCGCCATGAAATAAAGCACCCAGCGCCGCCCTGGGACCCCGCAATGCTGTCATGGTTCTTTCCGAGCAGAGCCCTGGGGCACGCCAGGCCTGCATGGGGCAGGGGCGGACCCAGCTCTGGCTCACAGTTTGTCACCACCAGTGCGGGAGAGCTGACCCCCTTCAGGGCCGGACCCAGAGTGTGCGGGTCTGCGCAGGCCGCTTGGGGGCTGCCCGAGGCCGGGGAGGGCCTCTCCCGGAGGGGACAGCTGCTCCGGCCGCCCTCCACCCGGCAGCTGCTGGGGCTGGAGTGTGTGCCCGCAATGGGAGAAGCCCACCAGAGACCCTCAGGAGAATGAGTACCCACTTCTTCCCGCCCCTGTTCCAGCCCAAGCAGTGGGACACTGGCCGTCCTCGTCCCCACATTCCTGTCCCCGGCTCCAGAGTCCGCGTGCCGGCTCTCTGCCCTCACGGGGGCCACACGCGACCCAGGGTGGGGGGACGGCCCTGCTGCACTGTCGGGCACAGGATATCAGGACCCGCCCCTCAGGCCAGGTGGCTCTGCCCTGCTTGTCCCTGCCAGGGGCAGGCCTGTGCACTCGTGGGGACACTCATCCCTGTGCCCACAAAGGGCAGAGGCAAGCAGCCCTGAGTGCCCAGGGAGGGACCCTCCATACGCACCCACGGACACTGAGCCCAGAGCCATTGAAAACAAGCCCCCCACTGAGCCACACCAGCCGGCACACCACCGCCTTCATCCACGTGCACTCACCTGCCTGCGTACACACGTGTGCAGTGCACCCACCACAACACCCACACGCATGCACACACGTGGGCCTTGCACACGGGCCCTCCCACAGGGCAGCCGCACAGACGCACACCCGACCACAGAGCTGGGTCTCATGAGCCCTCACCGTAGACCCCAGGCTGGTCCCCACCCTCCAACGCCCATGGGACAGAGACCAGCGCTGTGCTGCCCCTTCCCTGGGCCAGGGACAGCCCACGCGCTCTGCTGACACTCCCGCCCTCCGGGTCTGGCCCCCAGCGGGAGAGGCGGCCGGGGCCTGAGCCACTGTCTTGCGGGGGGTCCGGGCACCCTCCCCGCAAGCGCCCCAGCTCAGCGCACAGCACAGGGGAGGGAGCAGGACCCACTGGCCAGGCCGAGACGGGGGCCCAGGCTGGAGGAATGGGGGGCTGGGGCCGGTGCTCAGCGGCTGTCCTCAGGTGCCTCCGGCCCGGCCCACCCGGGGCATCCCGCCACCACCGCGCCACACTGGGAGCCGTGCTGCGAGGCCCCATGAGCCCAGCCCCGCCCCCGGGGGCAGGCACAGCACTGACCCCACCCTCCCTGTGCAGAGCTGCTGCTAGAGGAGGAGACCTGTGCTGATGCCCAAGACGGGGAGCTGGACGGGCTGTGGACGACCATCTCCATCTTCATCACCCTCTTCCTGCTCAGCGTGTGCTACAGCGCCACCGTGACGCTCTTCAAGGTGGGCGGGCCGGCCCCGCGGCGCCCTCGCTGTCCCCACTGTGTCTCCTCCTGGCCCCCGGCCCCTCACTGTCCCTCAAGTCCCCTCACTGTCCCCTCACAGACCCTCACTGTCCTTCACT
>NW_021700981.1:0-10911 GCF_005190385.1 Monodon monoceros
ACACATTTTTCACACAGGAACATGCTGGGGCATTCACACGTAGCCTCATACACTCGCATTCAATCACACGTGAACATGCTCGCACACGGACGTACCTGCATATTTACTGAAACAAATGTGCTAAAACGCATACACACTCACAGATCACTGACATGTGAACAGGTTCACACGTTCACACAAATGAACATGTTCACATGTACGTGCATATTAACTCAGTCACACACAAGAACGTGCTCACACCCTGACAGACACAATATCATCCACTCACAAACTCATAGTCACTCGCACACAGACATGCTCACATACACTCATACTCACACATCCACTCACACACATGAACACACTGATGCTGTCTCACACACATAAAGTCATACATTCATTCACAATTGCACATGAACATACACCTATCGACTCACAGTCATTCCCACACGAACACACGCATTCAGTCACCCATAGGAGCACATTCTCACATTCCTTCACACGAATGAGCACACTCACATTAACATGCGTATATGCGCAGACATGCTCACACATTCACTCACACGTAGATGCACTCATGTCCAATCACAGGACACTCACACGGTCATGCAAACTAAGATGTTAACATTGTCACCAACGTGAACGTGTTCTCACATACAAAACTGCTCCTCCATTTACTCACACACGAACATGTTCATGTTAATCCTCACATGAATACAGTCACATAGTCACATTCATGGATGTACACATATTAACACACATTTCAGTAGAATCACACAGATACTGATATGTTCATTCACACAGATACCCATATTCACACATTCACTGAATGAACATATTCACACTTTAACATACTCAAACACAGAAAAACCTTACACACTTATTGACACAAAGGAAAATGTTCACATAAATGCACATCCTTATATTCGATCACACACACAAAGCTGCTCAGACACTCATGAGCACAAGAAGACATTAACATGATCACACAAACATATTGACATATTCACTCACATGAACTTGCTCACAGATTAATTCGCATATACAGACACACCCCACATACACTTACAACTTCACTTAAAATTATACATCGTGCTCACATACATAAACTTGCTTACACATTCAGTTGCACACAGGAAAAATAATTATACATCAATACCTTCACACACACCAGCTTGTTCATACATTAATTAGTACATGTGAACATGCTCCCTTACATGCACATGCTCACACACCTAGATATGAATGAACACACAAATTCATTTAAACACACACAAAAACTTTCACACTTGCACATTAACATGCCCAAAACACAAATGTGTTCAAACTTTCATTTACATATGTTCATGCTCAAACACACAAGTATACTCAGACATTCACCCACACATGAACATACTTAAACATTAACATTCCCAGACACACAAACGTGCTCACATTATCTCACTAAGAAGTGGACACTCCCACTTTCACTCACGTTCGCACATAAACACACACGTTCTCATGGACTTACATACGGACATGACTGCACACTCACACACTCACTCCCTACCTCCACTCACACACATTCACACATGGACATGCTTTCACATTTATTTAAAAAATAACATGCACACACACACACATCACTCATGCATGAACAAGTTCACACACATGAACACGTTCACATATTCACACAGCCTACGTGGTCATAAACACACATGCTCTCACGTTTATTTAAACAACAGCATTCATGCACACCCCAAAAACACTCATGCACAGACATGGACACGATCACACTTTCACATATAGACAGGATCATATTCACTCACACAATCTCTCACACGCAAACTCACATACACTCACACACTCACAGTTGCACATAGACATGCTCACATTATCACTTCCACACAAATGACCTCACTTTTAATCACAAACATAATCGCATTGACTCACAGAAAAGAACACACACATGAACATGCCCCTACAGAAAAGTATGTTTACATATTCATTAACGCACACATGTTCCTGTATTCACTTACACTTGCATTTTAATAATATTCACCCGTATATATGTGTGTGTGTGTATATATATATAAATATATTTATATGCTCCTGCATTTACTGACATAAATATTTGTGCACATTTACTCAGACACAAATGTACAAAAAGACAAATACAAAGCATGCATTCACTCACGTTCATGAACATACCTGATATGCTTCCACATTCATTCAAACACGGGAACATGATCACATGTATATACTTACACAGTCATTTGCACACAAACATGAACATGTTCACATATGCACACAGTGAACCTGCTCATAAACTCACAGGTACCCTCATTAACACAGTCATGTTCATGCATCTGATCAACATTCACACATACACATACACTCATGCATTGACTCAGAAATAGATGCACACATTAACAAGCTCACAAAAATGAATACGGTTACACATTCACTCAGAGATGAACATGCTACCATCATGCACATACCTACAAATTCGCTCATACATGTGAACACACAGAAACACAAACACACATTACCACACTGATGTGTGAACAGGCCCCATTCACTCTTACAGACATGATCACATACATCCACAAGTTACACATTCACTCATATGAACATGCTCACAGACTTACTCCCATTCCTAGATAGACTGACACATGCACACATTCGTTCCAATACAAATATACTCAATTTAACATGGTTATGCACTCATTCACCCACCTGAATATGCCTCACGTATACTGTGTCACTCATATATTTACTTACGTGCATCAGCCTACTCATCCTTAAGATGTTCACACCCTCACATGCACAGTCGCACACACAAACACGGTTGCAAATTCCTTCACCCACGTAGACATCCTTACATATAATCATTTGCACACACACATGAACATGCTCACATATACAAGTGTGACCACTATTCACTCACATCCACAGCATATTCTTCACATGAACAAATTCACTGAGATATAAGAAATGCTCACATACTTGCACACAGCCAAAAATTCTCTAACATTGGAGCATATTCACTGACTCACGAGCATACTCACAAATTTACTCATGTGCATAGACACACTCATATATGATCATACCCACATTCACTCACACAAAATCCTTACATGTCCACTAACCTGTGAACATGTTTACAAATTCATTCACATACAGACATTCATATATGCTGACAACAGTACACTCAGTTTCGCTTATACGTGCACAGGAACATGCTCACAAACAGCAACACTTTGATGCAGTCACTTGAACACAGATTTTCTCCAGTCATCACAAAGCTCACACCTTCACACACAGATACACTCAAACTCACAAGCATATTCTCATGTATTCATGAACATGCACTCACACATTAACAAGCTTACACAAATGAACAGTTACACGTTCACTCACTCATGAAAACGTGCTTACACATGCATTCCCTCAAACTTGCTCCCACATTCACTCACACACACTCATATATGCTCACAGTTGCGTACTCACATTTCCCCACACACAGCACATTGACAAACAGCATCATACTCATACTCTGACAAGTGCATATGCTCACACTTACCATGAAGTTCACACATTTTACTCACACACATAGGGATGCTCAGGTATACCCCCCCCCACACACCTGCACATTAACTCACAGAAATCTACTCCACTTTCACATGCTCACAAACACACACTCACACACAGACACACACACGCACGAGTATGCTAACATCCATGCACATGCTCACGAATTCACTCATACATATGAAAAGTCCCATTTACTTCAACACACAAACTCATATTTTAAAAGGCTCCCACGTTCGCTCTCACACCTGTGATTATATACATGCGCAAGGTCCCATTCACTTGCACACATGCTCACACACTCCTTTGCTTACAATAACTGCTCACATTTCACTAGAATGTGCTGACACATTGAGTCACAGTCACTTACACTTACATACTTACACTCATTCCCTCACATACAGAGCTACATGCTCCCAACTAGGAATGTGCTCACCCTCACCGAGAGCCTCACACATTCACTCACATACACTCACACATTCATTCATTCAAATACACTAATGTAGTTGACCCTTGAACGACACAGGGGTTAGGGGTGCTGACCCTCCACGTGCAGTTGAATACGTATAACGTATAGTCCGCCCCGTGTACATGAGGTTCCTCCGAATCCAGGGTTCTGCATCTGCCGATTCAACTAATCGCATATCGTGTAGTACGGTAGTATTTGCCATTGAAAACATCTGCATATACGTGGATCTGCGCTATTCAATCCCCTGTTGTTTAAGGGTCAGATGTGTTTCTAAAATGTCAAACGGGAATTCCCTGGCGGTGTAGTGGTTAGGACTCAGCACTTTCACTGCCGTGGTCTGGGGTCAGTCCCTGGACGGGGAACTGACATCCTGCAAGCCGTGCAGCATGGCCCCCCCCCAAAAGAATATCAGGCAAATAAACATGCTTACATTTTCACTCACACCCACAAACATGCTCATATCCATGCACATGGTCACCTGTTCTCTCATGCATATGAAGATGCACAAACATTTACTTAATCACACAAATAAATTCCTATGAACACACTCATACTGTGCTTGAAAAGGCTCACCCATTCATTCTCCAACACGGACATTGTTGTGTAAAGGAGCCAAAGTTGGCCTCTCTTTCCTTCTGCACAGCAGGCTGGAACCCATTAGCTCAAAAGCCCGGCTACACCAAACTCAATTTTTACACATTCATTTGCTTTGAATATATTCCAAGTAAGTAGATTTTAATCCATTCAGAGCTTGCGTGCTTTGTATGCCATGCGAAACTGCAGCCAACACGTGTTAGCTATAGATAAGATAAAGCCTGTAGTTATAAAAGACCCCACAGCACTGCTGCCCTCTGGTACTCTCCGACCCAGAGGCTTCCCATCATGCTACTGAGTGGTGTCACCTAAACACACTAGTCCTCTCTCTGAACCTGCTCTTCCCTGGCATTTCCCTTGCTTTTCTTTCCTGAGTGGTGCTCCCACACAGCAGCCTCTGGAAGTTCTCCTGTTATTAAGACACTTCCCGTGCATGCAAAGCTGTGAAAGCTTCCTCCGGATAAAGGTCATCTTGTGCTACTGCCACTTTCTGGTGATACTTTAGTCTTTGATCAGCCCCTAAATCCCTCGCACTCATTACTCGTGTTGATGAGGAAAGTGGAGGATTTGGGTGATAATCAAGAAATCAATATAGGGTCCACCCAGTCAGGAGGAGTATCCATTGGCAAAACAATCCTGGACAGTCTTAAGTGGTTGGGACTCAAAATGTGGAACTCCCCCGTGTCAGTTTGGCATGGCATTGCTCTGTGCTGTATTACACTTTATCTGTATTTATGGTGTCTCCCTGTGTGTCATTAGCCTGGTCAAGCAGCAGCAGCAGTATTTGAGCCAACCCATGCCATTGTAACTGAGTTTTGGGGATCAGAGGCACTGGGCTCCCCAAGAAAGATCCGCCCAGCCACCTGGGTCCCTCACTAGGCAGGTACTAGACGTTGTAAGACCTGTGGGCCCAAATAGGAAAAGGGGAGGAGTGCGGGCCTCTGGACCAAGAGTGGGCTACCTCTGATCCCATAACAGGCTCCCTGTAGCTGGGCTGGTGATCTGGGGTGCTCTGAGGTGAGAGGACATCCTCATGGCCAGGGCGCGGCTATGGCAGGTAAATGAGTCAATAAGGCAGAGGTGTCAGGCCGAGGCTGGTCTCTTAGGACATCTTTGTAAACAGCTAGCCTGTCTCTGCTGCTGTCTCACTCTGACCTGCTGTTGCAGATGGCATCTTTCTAGTCCCTCCCCCAAAGGATGTGGGCTAAAAAAAGCATTACTTAGAATGACTGAATGCACGGAAGTGAATATTCCTGCTGCTCCCAGGACTTGAAGGAGGTGGCTGTCTTTTTTGTTTTTTGTTCTTTTTGGCTGCACGGCACGTGGGATATCAGTTCCCTGACCAGGGATCGAAGCCGTGCCCACTGCAGTGGAAGCGCAGAGTCTTAACCACTGGACCGCCAGGGAAGTCCTGGAGGTGGCTGTCTTAATGAACACATGCTCCAAACCACAAGACGTGTCGGGCTCTGTTCACAGTTGTTTTTGCTTGGAGCCTTAACTCCTTTGGAAGTCGAGACAAATTGGAGAACCCTGGGAAAAGAGGTCTGGTGCCCTCTAGAAGAAAAGGCAGTGCAATACCATCCTGACAGTTATTTATCCTCTGTTTTGCTGGTAACCACTCACAAAGTAATAAAGACAGAAGAGACAAAGTAGGAGGGCTAAGGAGGTGAGGTGTGCTCTCAGGTGGAGGAGGAAACATATCCTTTCTCTCACCCATCCGTGAGACCCAGTCTCTCCTTAGGGACGTAGCCGAAGAGCCAAATGAAAAAAGGGCTCTCTGGCTGTATAGAATCTGGGGGACAGTGAGCTCCACCTAGCAGGGAATGTAATTAATCAATTGACTGCCATACTATGGGATGGGAAAATGGTGTCCCTACTGAAGTATCTCACGCAATTAGTGCAGAAGCTAGGAATGGTCCCAGAGGAGGCCTTGGAGATAGATAGATAGATAGATAGATAGATAGATAGATAGATAGATAGATAGATAGATAGATAGACAGAGAGATAGATAGATAGATAAGTAGGTAGATACGTTGTTGGTGTGGATTTTTATTTCTTAGAAGGCTGCCCACCCTACGTTAGGCCTCATAGTGATCCTGGGCAAACTCTTAAAGGAAAACATTAGCCTCCAACAGCTGGGGATGTTGGGATGGGCTTATCAGGCGACAGATGGCATGCAGCCTGGTGATTTGCCAAGTCTCGAGGAGGCTGAATTTTGTCCTGAGTCCACCAAGTTGTTTCTCAGGGGGCGCTCCTGAAAAGTGTAAGTCCTCTTTCCTGACAGTGATGGCTCATCCTGAGACAGTTCAAGAGGACATAGCTGCCCTGGATTTAACAGAAACTCACGAAAGACAAATTCAAAGTCAAGTGCTGCCTGTTAACAATACCCCACCTGGCCTAAATCAAAATTACTCTCCATAGAGCGATTGCCCCCTTCCTCGGCCAAATAAACCACTTAAAACCAGGCCCCCTCTTAAGCGTGAACCCTGAAATGAACTAGAGACGTTGCTTGTATTGGACCCTAAGGGACAAGGAGCCCAGAGATATTAGATGATCTCTGGTAAATCTGTGGAGCAATTAAAATATTTACTAAAGTCAGACTCCAACCTGGCCAGGCTTTTCCTTCAGAGACAACCTTACCTTCCATGTCTGCCCCTGACCTCTGCCAGTGGCAAGGACCTGCTCCCACATCAGGACCCATTGGTCTCAAAGCAGGCCTCTTCTGGCCGACAGTAGCCCTTTTACCACGTGAACTGTAAACTATTAACAACACTGGCTGGCTCTGGTGGACACAGGTGTCCAAAGCTCCCTAATCCCAGGAAGCACTCATACTTTAAAGTGCCGCCCCCCTCCCCCCGCCAGGAGATGCCGGGCTTTGGAGGAGAATTAATTGAAGGGATCATTATCTGCTTAGCTTTTTTTTTTTTTTAAGTTTCTGTGTGGCGTGCGGGATTTTAGTTCTCCAACCAGTGATCGAACCCACGCCCCCTGCAGTGGACGTGCGGAGTCGACCGCTGGACCGCCAGGGAAGTCCCATCTGCTTAGCTTTTAATATGGGCTTAGTTTTGCTAAAAGATGCTTCTGCGCTGGTTGTTCTCTGAGGCTCTTTGCCCATTACTGGAATGGACTTCCTCAGTCAGCAGGTAACCTCATGAAACAAGCCTAAGGTTTCGATGCCACTGGTGGGCGCTGGCCAGTGGGAACCAGTTCACCTTGCTCTACCCGTGTAAGAGGTACTGAGTAAAAGGAAAGCACTGAAGGATTATGGCCTGTCCTAGCTGACTTAGTTAAAGAAAGGAATGGATTCCCACCTTTCAGTTCTCTGGTATGGCCTGTGCTTAAAGCCACTTCTAATGAGTACAGGCTGTCTGTAGACTAGAGAGAGTTAAACAAGGCTGCTCCCTGTATTAGAGCCCCTCTACCATGAATTGTTCCCTTAATGAATGACATTCAGAATAACACTGGTAAATGGTTCAGAGTCATAGACTGGGCTAACATGTTCTCTTTGTTAAATATCACACTTTGCCTTCCCCTTGGAGGATCAACAGTACACCTTTTTCCCAGTGACCTGTGGGGTACATGAATGCCCCCGGGATTGCCCGTGGGATTTGCATTCGGGACCTAGATGCTTGCTCGGCACCAGCCACCTCCTGCAGAGACTCAGCTCTGGCATTGTATCGATGATATCCTGGTCACTGGACCTGGACAAGACTCTGTGTCACACACCATCACAGCTGTGAGTGAACACCTCCCTGAGAGGGGATGGGCAATTGCCCGCCATAAGGTACAAGGCACCTCCTAGGTTGTTAAATTTCCGGGCTATGTTTGAAACTCAGAAGGGTAAACTAGTCGCAACTGGGTGAAAGAAAAGCTCCTAGTGCTCCAGCCAACCTCCCAGATTGGTAAAGAAAGCCCAACATTTGGTAGGCATGTTTGCATTCTGGTGCCAACCTCAAATATTTGCTGGCTCCCATCTACGGAGTCACCCATTGGCCCTCCACTTTTCCGTGGGGACCTGAGCCACAAAAGGCACTAGATAAGACTAAAGAAGGCTATCATTTCAGCTCTCCCACTAGTGCTCTGAGGGCAGGACTTACAATTGGAAGTTTCGGCCACCCTAACGTTCACTTATGGGAGCCGCTGGACCAAATGTCCGTGGGCCTTTGGCATAAGTGACTCCCAGACTCAGTCCAAAGGTATTGGCCAGTGGAGAGGCAGCTTCTGGAGGTGCACTGAGCCCTTATTGAAACTGAAGGCTTTACTGGAGCAGAGCCAGTTGTCCTGTGGTTTGAGATTCCTGTTATGTCCTGGGTAGTGGCAGAAGCTCCCCGTAGAGCAACGAAGGCCTCTGCTCAAATGATAATGGGATCTACTGGATTGAGCTAAAGCTGGCCCTACTAGAGTGCTGCAACTCCATGAGAAAATCACCACATACCCTGCCACTGCAGTTAATTTACCATAACCTCCCGGCCTTCTATACAGGCCTTCCATTAGTGTATCCATGCAAGGCACAGGCCTCTCCTCATATTATTGAGGGCTTGACAAAATAGCTTTTACAGCCCTTGGGGCTGCCGCAGAAGTTATCCCGTCAGACCAAAGTTCCCACATCCCTGTAAAGCAAACCAGCAACGGGCATTACAAGAAAACATTGCTTGGGGTTGTCACCTATCCTATCATCTTCCAGTAGCAGGGATCATGGAAAGACATAATGGACTTTTTTTTTTCTTTTTTTGCTGTACACGGGCCTCTCACTGTTGTGGCCTCTCCCGTTGTGGAGCACAGGCTCCGGACGCGCAGGCTCAGCGGCCATGGCTCACGGGCCCAGCCGCTCCGCGGCATGTGGGATCTCCCCGGACCGGGTCATGAACCCGTGTCCCCTGCATCGGCAGGCGGACTCTCAACCACTGCGCCACCAGGGAAGCCCCGACATAATGGACTTTTAACTCAAGGGCTGTTGAGAGAACTTGGAGGGCAGTGGCCCTTCAAGTGGTCAAAAATACTGCCCACGGTCCAGATTATATTAAGTTCATGCCCCTGTGGCATAACTACACCATATTTAAATTCACAACAAATGACGAGACCCCCAACAGAGACATTTCTCTCTCTGCTGCTGTACACATCCACTGCAGACACGACCCGGTTGTCAGTTTTCACAGACATGGGAGCCCAGGCATTGCCATGCACAGAAAAGAAACTTTCACCAGGTACTTTCATCTTTCCTTTCTCCCTCATAGAAAACCCGGAGCTGAGCCACTTCCTTCGTGATCCTGATGAGAACCTGACGTGGACCAGTGATTCTGAAACCATCCTTAGCCTGTGTTCGTTCGTCATCCAGTATAAGCCAAGCAAACTACCCACCACTTTCTGGAGAAAGAGGTGTCCTTATCTGCCATCCATGTACTTTGCTCCACTAAAGGCACTGTGGAACCCAGGGGGTGGAACGAAACCTCTCCCAGACCAGGTAACCCCATCTGAACAACACCCAGGGACAATCAGGTCCCCTACTGATGGCTACAGGTGACCTCCAACCTTAATCCCTACCCCGTTAGTATGCCCCTTCTTACCTGAGGAGTTACTGCCCTTGCCATTGTTGACTATCTGTCTATTTGCGGTTCACCCAGCCCTAGTAATCCACACACTTCTGTTGACAGGGTGTGTTGGAAACAGTATACCACATGCACACAACAGGGACTCTTACAACATAGGTCAGATTGGGGACAATGGGAGCCATGCTGTTGGCTATTCAGGTTGGTCAATCCTACCGACATGACCACAGATACCAACACTGAGGCTAGCGACCTTCTCCTGTCTCTTCTACTACTAGCAACACCCATTCTGGCTAAGCCAGACTCTTCGGATAACACTTAATGACTCATAGATGCCTTCTAAACCCTCAGGGCCAACTTTCACCTCAAATCAGATGAGACCCAGTGTTATGAAGTAGTGCCATTAAGCAAATAGAGCCACTATCTCTTGAGTCTTATTTAAGGCATCCCAGGGAGAGTATGCACCCGGTAGTACAGCCAGCATGCTTGTGATCAGTGTAGTCATATTAAAAATGCTGTAATGAAGAGCCATACCGACAAACTCTATGGGGTTACAATTAGATAAAATTATAGCTCTTACTAATCCCTGGCATAATGATGAATGTAAACGCTGCCAAAAACGTATACCTTAACAACTATTGGTCTCTTTTCTTAGTAGTTATAACGATTTCTCTCTCTGTAGCACAAGTCCCATTTACTGAAGCTTGCACTAAAAAAAATTACACTAATTGACCAAGGGCAACTTATCAT
>NW_021700982.1:0-6205 GCF_005190385.1 Monodon monoceros
CGGCATGTGGGATCTTCCCGGACCAGGGCTCAAACCTGTGTGCCCTGCATTGGCAGGCGGATTCTTAACCACTGTGCCACCAGGGAAGTATTTTATAGATACCTTATTGTTACGATTTATAATGTAATTCCATTATAGTCAAAGAACATACTCCGCAGGATTTCAATCTTTTTTGTTTTTGTTTGTTTTTGGCTGTGCCGCACAGCATGCGGGATGTTCCCGACCAGGGATTGAACCTGGGCTGTGGCAGTGAAAGTCTGGAATCCTAACCACTAGGCCACCAGGGAACTCCTGAACTGTCCCCTTTGTAATGTGAAGTATAACTCTGGCTTTGGTGATTGTGTTTTACTTGAAGTGTACTTTGTCTGATATTACTCCAGCTTTCAAAAAAGGTACTCCAGCTTTCTTTTGTTTTTTGTATGCATGGTATATCTATCACTTTTCTTTCAATATAACTATGTCTTTAAGTTCAAAGTGTGTCTTTTATAGATAGATAGTTGGGTTTGGATTTTAACTGCAATGTTTAGTCACATTAAATGAAATTATTGATATGGTTGCTTTTAGGTCTACCATCTCGCTTTTTGTTTTCTGTTTATCCTGTGTTTTGTTCTTTTACTTTCTTGTTTTTTCAGGTCAATTGAATTTTTAAAATCCCATTTTAATTCATCTATTAGCTTTTAGCTCTACTTGTTAGCATTTGTTTTAGAGGTTACTCTAGACATTATGATATATATATATATCCTTTTCATGGTTTAGAGTTAATATTGAACCACCTTATGTAAAATGTTGTATAATCCATTAACACCCCCTTTTTATGCTCTAGTTAAGATATGAATTGTATCTATATGTGCTGTAAAGTCCACAATTTAGTATTATAATTTTTGCTCTAAGCAATTATGTATTTTAAAGAATAATACAAAAGAGATAGTGCTTTACACACGTATCTACCATATCTAGTGTTCTTCATTTCTTCTTCTTCTTTCTCTTTTTTTTTTTCTGTAGTGCAGGTTTCCTGGTGACATTCTTTTGGTTTTTGTTTATTTGAACGTAACTTCATTTAATTTTCATTCTTAAAGGATATATTCACTGGATATAGAATTGTGGGTTTACAGTTTTTTCCTTTAAGTACTTTAAAGATATTGTTCACGGTCCTCTATTGTTTCTGAAAGGAAGTTAGTAATCATTCATATTGTTGTTTCCCCGGTTGTAATGTGTTTTCTTTCTGGCTGCTTTCAAGATTTTCTTCTTTATCTTTGGTTTTTAGCAGTTTAACTACGATGTATTTAAATTTGTTTTAGTTTTGTATTTAACCTGCTCGAGATTCACTGAGCTTGAATATGAAAATTGATTTATTTCATCAAATTTATGTTAGACCTTTAGATACTGTCCCACAGGTCACTGGGACTCTGTTGTCTTTTTTGTTTTCATTTAGTTTTCCCCCCTCATTTTCAGATGGAAAACTTTTTTTTTTTTGTGGTATGTGGGCCTCTCACTGCTGTGGCTTCTCCCGTTGCGGAGCACAGGCTCCGGACGCGCAGGCTCAGCGGCTCAGCGGCCTTGGCTCATGGGCCTTACCGCTCTGCGGCATGTGGGATCTTCCCGGACCGGGGCACGAACCCGTGTCCCCTGCGTCGGCAGGCGGACGCTCAACCACTGCGCCACCAGGGAAGCCCTCAGATTGAAAACTTTTTGATCTGTTTTCAAATTCTTCTCTCAACTCCAATATGCTTTTAAGCCCATCCAGTGAATTTTTTATTTCTAGTACTTTTTAGTTCTACACAATGTCCCTTTTATCTCCCTAAATTCTCTGCTGAGATTTTCAGTTTATTCATTATGAGCGTAGTTTATTATTTTATTTTATTTTAATTAATTAATTTATTTTTAAAATTTATTTTTGGCTGCATTGGGTCTTCATTGCTGCACGTGGGCTAGCTCTAGTTGTGGCAAGTAGGATCTACTCTTCGTTGTGGTGTGCGGGCTTCTCACTCCGGTGGCTTCTCTTGTTGCGGAGCACGGGCTCTAGGCACGTGGGCTTCAGTAGTTGTGGCTCGTGGGCTCTAGAGTGCAGGCCTCAGAGGTTGTGGCGCACGGGCTTAGTTGCTCTGCGGCATGTGGGGTCTTCCTGGACCAGGGCTCGAACCTGTGCCCCTACATTGGCAGGCGGATTCTTAACCACTGCGCCACCAGGGAAGCCTATGAGCATAGTTTTAATTGGTGCTGTCTACCACCATCTAGATTATCCTGACGTTAATCCCCATTGATTGACTTTTCTCTATAGGTGACACTTTCCCTTTTCTTTTTATGTCTAATGTTTTGGACTATATGCTGTGCATTGTGAATGGTAAGTTGTAGTTTGGATTATGTTATGTTCCTCTGAAGAATAATGATTTCTTTGTTTTAAAGGGCAATTCATTTGGCTGAACTCAAACTCCAAGTTCTTTTCCTCTGCAAGGGCAGTGTCTGAAACCTCCGTTCAGTCTTTGAGCCTTAGTTGGTCTTCTTGAAACTCTATACGTTCAGAGATCAGCCATAGATTTACACAGAATTTAAATGCATTAAGTGAGGCCACCCTTTTGTGGCTCTCTTCTTTCTAGGATTTTACCCCTCACTTTCTAGCTGTTGTAGTTGCACTGAACTTTGTCTTCTGTTTCTTTAGCCAGTAAGACTAAAGGGTTTTAGCTACACAGTGCTACTTACTGGAGCCTGCCTTTAGGTGAAAAGCCTCGAAAAATGGGAAACTCACCTAGTGCCCTTCTCTTATTCCAAATATCCGACTCCTCTTTCTGCCTCTCTTTGTTGCTCTTTAGTGCCTTTAGATATTTGTTTTTTTTATAATTTTTCCCCAGAGTTTATAATGGTTGTAAGCAAAAGGTTTGTTTCCATATGAGGTCTTCTACCATTACTGAAAGAGAAAACTCTACCTTATGATAATAGACACACCGTTTAGGAAGTTGTACATATCCATGGCTACACAGAGGGATTTTTTTCTCTGAGGTAGTGATTGCTTGTTGCATTAATAGCTATTTGGATGTTACTGGTAATACAAACTCTTAGTTTTGGTAATGTTATGTTTGTGATAAATGGTCCCTTTTGATGGATATTTAGATTATTTCTGAGTAATAAGAAAGTATTTCAAACAATAATCTAGTGGTAATCCTTGAACGTTTATTTTTGACTGCCTGATGAATAGACCTATAGGATACATTTTGTAAGTGTGATTGCTGGATTCAACGGAATGCAAGTTTTAAATTGCATCAACAGATCACCTTCAAAATGACCATTCCACTTTATATAATGACCAAGAGTATGGGAGAGTATGTTTTCCCTACATTCTTGCTATCTATGGATACTATTCATCGTTTGAATTTTCTTTAATTTATGTTAACATTAGAAGCAAGGTTTTACTTTTTTTTTTTTTTTTTTTTTTGCGGTATGCGGGCCTCTCACTGTTGTGGCCTCTACCATTGCGGAGCACAGGCTCCGGATGCGCAGGCTCAGCGGTCATGGCTCACGGGCCTAGCTGCTCTGCGGCATGTGGAATCTTCCCAGACCGGGGCACGAACCCGTGTCCCCTGCATCGGCAGGCGGACTCTCAACCACTGTGCCACCAGGGAAGCCCGGTTTTACTTTTTAAGTTGTATTTTTTTAAATGAGGTTTAGCAGTTTTTCATTTTTTCTTTTTTGCTGTACGCGGGCCTCTCACTGTTGTGGCCTCTCCCGTTGCGGAGCACAGGCTCCGGACGCGCAGGCTCAGCGGCCATGGCTCACGGGCCCAGCCGCTGCGCGGCATGTGGGATCTTCCCAGACTGGGGCACGAACCCGTGTCCCCTGCATCGGCAGGCAGACTCTCAGCCACTGTGCCACCAGGGAAGCCCCTTCATATGTTTATTGAATATTTTTATTTATTTATTTTTGTGAATTGTCTTTTCATATTCTTTGCCCACTTCCCCTAGGATTATTTGTTTTTGTTATTGATTTGCCAAGTGTCCTTTGTATATTATTATTATTAGTTTATTTATTTTTGGCTATGTTGGGTCTCTGTTGCTGCACGTGGGCTTTCTCTAGTTGTGGCGAGTGGGGGCCACTCTTCATTTTGGTGCACAGGCTTCTCATTGTGGTGGCTTCTCTTGTTGTGGAGCAGGGCTCTAGGCAAGCAGACCTCAGTAGTTGTGGCACATGGGCTCAGTAGTTGTGGCACGCGGGCTCAGTAGTTGTGGCACATGGGCTTAGTTGCTCCACGGCATGTGGGATCTTCCCGGACCAGGGCTCGAACACCTGTCCCCTGTATTGGCAGGTGGATTCTTAACCACTGCGCCACCAGGGAAGTCCCATACGTTGGTGTCACTTTTATTTATTGTATTTCATAATACTGAAATTAAAAAATTTCAGTCTACTTTCTTTTTTCCTCAGTATTTGAAAAATATAGTTATGATCATAGTATGTGTATAATCAGTATTATTACATATGCATTTTCCCATATTATAAACTCCATATTAAAATCATTTTAATTATAATATAAGCCACCCTTTAAAGATCTTGATGAGATCAAAATATGTCTTCTACCCATGGCTCATGTTCCAAGGTTTGATTAACATTCATCTTTAAAAATTTGAAAAAAAAAATTGTTTATTTTGTAAAGTTTGACTTATCATTAATTGAAAGAGGTAGAATAGGGTAGAAGGGAATTAGTATAGGTAAATTCTCGTGTTTCCTAAATACCCATGAAGGCTGAAGGACTTGTAGGATAGCCCTCCTGTGGACTCAGCTATATTCTGAACTAAGCCAGATTTAATGGGGGGAAGACGTGGCCTTATTGGAGAATTTAGCCAGAAAAAAGTTATGGAATCAAAACTAATGAAATTCTATTGATGACTTGGTTCTGGACCTGGGAAGTGTTCCTTTGATAAACCTGGGTGGTCTGTAACTTTCTTCCTTCACTTGTGTGGAGAGGATAGGCCCTGTAGTTCCCAGAGTAGAGCTTCCTGGGTATTTATGAGCCCAGAGGAAGAATGAAGAAACTTGTGGAGATTTGTGGGTCATGCATTGTTCGTGAAGATTTGTGGGTCACGCATTGTTCCTGGAGAAGAATGTGCAGACAAGCTTTTTGTGAGAGACTCAGGGAAATAGTAGAGGTTAAATGAAATTGTCTTCCTGTAGTTAGGGCCTGAAAGGTGTGAAGAGATGCTGCACACATGGATGTGGAAGCTCTGGTTGTGTATCTTGTTTTGCTCAGTTCGGTTAGAGTGTCCTGTTGACCTGCTAAGTAATAGGCGCTGTGCTAATAAGCATCAGTGGCGGCAGATCAGTCAGACTTAGTGCCTGCCTGGGAGGCATGACGTTTAAGCTGAATCTTGATGGATGTATAGCACTGTCCCATGAGTAACACATGAGGCTTAGGTATTCCAGTAGACGAAACTATATGAATAGAGGATGTAGCACATCTCTTATTAGGCTATTTGAAATGGAGAGAAGGTAGTCAGTTGAATATTTAGTGATTCTGTATTTTGACACTACATACTTGTGACTTCACTTAATATAAGCTATCATGAAATCTATACACGTATATACTCATTTGTGTTATACTAAATATAAATCTAATTTATATATTTAATAATAAATGTAAGGTTTGAAATTCTTTGCCTTTCTTCTGGAAAGGCAAATTTCAAACATTAAGAGTAATTTAAATTTGGTCCAGTGGTTAGGGCTCAGCGCTTTCACTGCTGTGGCCTGGGTTCGATCCCTATTTGGGGAACTAAGATCCTGTAAGCTGTGCGCGTGGCAAAAAAAAAAGAAAGAAAGGTAATTTAAATTGTAAATAGAAAATTTTACCGTGTTAAAAGGTTAATGACATTTAAATTTTTTTTAATAAGAGTTTTCTGTAAAGACTATGTGTCTACAGAATTGCATACTTTTGTTTGGATAATTTCAATTTAGATTGGAGGGGCAGATTTTCTTCTTTTTTTAAAAAAAATAAATTTATTTATTTATTTTTGGCTGTGTTGGGTCTTCGTTGCTGTGCGCGGGCTTTCTCTAGTTGCGGTGAGCAGGGGCTACTCTTCGTTGCGGTGCTTGGGCTTCTCATTGCGGTGGCTTCTCTTGCTGCAGAGCACGGGCTCTAGGTGCTCGGGCTTCAGTAGTTGTAACATGTGGGCTCAGTAGTTGTGGCGCACGGGCTCAGTTGTTCCGCGGCATGTGGGATCTTCCC
>NW_021700983.1:0-2706 GCF_005190385.1 Monodon monoceros
TGTCCTACCTCCATTATATGTTCCTAGTGGCTAGCACAGTTATCCTAGAATTTTCTCAGCTTTTCTTGCTATGTGTCAGCTGTCACTCATTCCCTTCTTTTCCTGCCTTTTTTTCCCTCTCTTCTACCTAGAGTCACTGCTCCCAGCACGTTGGATGACTGACTTCTCCTAGAATCCTTAAAGTTCTGGTTTAAGTGTTAGCTTCTCAGAGGTCTTTCTAGATCAATGAAATGAAGGCCCCATACTCCCCCAAACTTTAGCCTGTGATATATAATCCTGTTATTTCCTTTATTGCAGATCACGCTCTGCAATGACCTTGTTTATTTATTTGTTAACTGTCTTTCTCTCCTGCTAGGACTGAAATTTCTTGTGGCTAAGGATACCTTCTGACTTGTACATCACTGTTTCCCAGTGCCTAGAAATACCTGGCATATAGAATCTAATCAATAAAAATGACTGATATATGGATTATTTTAGTGAGCAGTCCAAATGTTGAGAGTAGTATCTCTTTGGAGGACTATGGGGCCAGAAACCCATCACCATAGTGAGCAGTGAATTTTATAAAGACACAGTACTTTAGCAGTCATCTTTACTCATACCAAGTGAGCAGCCATTCAGTTCTAATAAGGTACTATTTATAAGGTGACCACTCTTTAACCATGTACACTTTGCAACACTGAGATAAAGCATGGGACATGACAGATTCCATTTATGGTGTCATCATTGAATGTTCTAGCCAGTGAATAAGGTAGATAGCTCACAAGTCTGATGAGTGTGACAAGACAGGAAGTATTAAAACAATACCAACTGCAGTGATGGTAAATTCCTATGTGAAGTAAATGATCACAAATGTTATCAAACAATCTTGCATTGAGTTCTATAGGAGTGTGTTCAGTAAATATAATAATTAGCTTGTTGTTTAGTTAGTGACTATTTTTAGATGAGTAGATAAAAAGGATGAAATATTTCAAGGATAAATGGAAAATAATATTTTTCCTCTTTGGGTACATAAAGAGAGAAAGGGAAACAAAATCAAGAAAAATAAGAAAAAAGATGGGTGGAAGGTTATATTTCACTACTCAAAACATATGCCATAAATTCTTTGATATTTTGCTGAAGTCGGTTGTAAGTTTTGTTCTGATTTTCCTAGCAGCCAACATAATGAGTAAAATATGATTTAGTATGTGATTTATAGGCAGGGCCAGCTACATAATTTGCTGGCCTCAGTGCAAAATGAAAATGTGGGGTCCCTTATTCAAAAAGCAGGAAAAATGCCATTAAATGTAATAAAACATGAAACTCTTTCCTTTCTTCCACACTCTCGCTCTAGACCTGTCGTGGTGTTTTTGTTATTTAATGCTCGCTCCCGGAGGCTGGGGATACTGGCTGGTAAAGCAGATCTCAGCAGACACAGGGAGCCTCGCCCCTGACTTGGCTCACCTGGCCTGCCTGCTGCCGGGCTCTCCTTCCTGCAGCCTCCAGACCTACATACTGTGCCTTTTCTCTGGGCAAGAAGCCAGTCTGCCCTTCCTACTTCCTGGCTGCCCCAACCTCTTAAAAATAGGCACCCCCCAAGAATTCAAAATCCTGTGCCTAGATGTGATCAGTCCCTGGATTGGGGATGAGCTAGAGGCTTGCCCTACTGAACACGTGGTATTGCAGCCTGGGGCAGAGACCACTGTTGCTGTGCCCCAACCCTGAGATGCCACAGGGTCTGCACCCACAGACTCTGACCCTCCCCACGGCCCAAGCTCATGGACAAATTCTCGCCTGGAATAAAGCAGGCACTGGGCTTGGAGAGAGAGAACAGGCAGTGCCTGGGGTGCAAAGGGGCAGGGAGTATCAGGAATGACTGGGTGGGGCTGGGGAGGGGGAGGTCAGGTGGGCTAGGGCCAGTGAAGGCAACACCATGGGAGGCCAAGAATCCATCCCAGCGAGGTGGGCAGACGGCAGGAGGTGGGGATGCATGTGAACTGAAGCTCCAAACCTGGTGCATCCTCCATTGTCCCAAGGTACTTCACATACAAAATACAAATTTAAAAATAAAATTATTAAGCATTTCAAAACAGTGGACAAAGAACATTAAACCCAAGCAAGAGACCTTTTTGAGGATGGGGCCCTGTGGACCTGAGCCAGTCCCCTGAAGTCAAGCCCATGTATAGGGTCTGTAGGTTAAACATAAAACATAACAAAGCACCTTAGCTGCTAAAGAGAAACACATCTAACATTGCCACTGAGAACTGAAAACTCAAAGAAATTTCACCTAGAGGTATACATAAAGAAGACACTGTGTGATATAGTTGACATGTCCTTAGAATCTTTCATTAACACAATGAAACTAACATTTTAAAGTATCTACCATGCATCATCATGATACTTACTTTCTAGTAGGAAAAGCAGAAAATAAACATATAAGTAAATAAACTAAAAATCTCCAGATAGTGACTTCACAAGCTGTGGAAAATGTTGGGCTCCTTTTTTGGACTCTGGTCACACCTTTCTTATCCTGCACCTACCTAGCCATCGTTCACTCCGTACCTTCCCATGTTTTATATTTCAGCTCAAAGTCTCCTCTCTAAGGAAAGCTTTCCTATTCTCCAGACTAAATGAGGTGTCTTTGGCACTCCTTGTATTCCCTTCTTCTTTAACTTCATAGCAATGTTGAGAGTTTGTAATTATGAATTGGTTTATATTGTCATTTGATTA
>NW_021700984.1:0-23791 GCF_005190385.1 Monodon monoceros
GCTGCCAGCGTCGCCCCCTCCGCAGCCCATCCTCACTCAGCAGCCAAGGCGATCTTTGAACATTTACCATCGAGGTTCTGCTCCCACCTAGGATGCAGAAGCTAGTGAGATGGTCGCTCATGCGGTAACAGGACGACATCGAATAAACAGTGAAACCAGGTTTATTTAAAGCCTCTGAAGAGCTGAGGACTCAGTGTCCAACTGACCTAGATCCCTAGGCCAGAAGAGGCTGTTGGCCACTTTATCCTCATCCCAGACAGGTGGACAGAGAGGCCTGGGCATCCACGAGAGGAGAGGGACGCGAGGGAATCTGCCGAGATGTAGCGTCTGTGTGGGCTGGCCTGGGGAGTGGGAATACGGATGAGCCCCAGACAAATCTCCCCCACCCGCTGATTCCCCCACCCAGGACTTCTGCTGAGTGAGCAGTGTCTGGGAGCAGAGCGAGGCAAGAGATCTCCAGCCTTGGACGAGGCTTAGATCCCAAAGCCCCAGTGGAGGGGCCTGACCCCACCCAAACATTCAGACCCAGGAGCCAACGATCCTGCTACCCAGCCCAGCTCAACTCCTGGTGAAAACAATGAGCCCCTCATCCTCCCTGCCCAACAGAGGAGAGTGTGTGCCCACTTCATGGAAAATACACATGTATAATCTACTTCAGGCTCACTGTCTGTCTGTGCACAATGTCCAACATGCAATCAAAATCTCCTAGGCATGCAAATAAGCGAAAACCTTCACCCGTAATCAAGATTTTAAACTAGCAAATAGAATTAGACCCACAGGTGACCCAGATGTGGGAACTGAAAGCAATGCCAATCATGTCACCCCTCGGCTTAAGCTCTTTTCATGGCTTCTTTTGCCCTAAGGAAAACTTCCAGATCCTGTCCCTGTCAGGACAGGACAGAAACCCTGTCCCAGGGTTTCTCAGACTGTGCCCAATGGGCTGCCTGCTGACACATTCCTGCCCCGCTCCAGAGGGGTGAATGGGCATGACCTCTCTCACCTGCAATTCTTCCCAACGCTGCTTCCCCCACCCTAAATCTTTCCCACCTTCCCATCCCTCCAACTTCTGCTTATCATTCACACGAGCTCTCTTGTGTAACTGAGAAGACATCCCTGACCCCAGGGCTGGGTCATGGGGCATCTGGTACACCTGGCCTTTAACTGGATGGAGCAGGTCCATGGGAACCTGTCGTCATGTTTACCCATCTCACTGACCCCCGGCCTGCTCACCCCTGCGTTCCATGTGTGTAGAACAGGCTCCTTCAAGTTTTCTGTGGCAAAGGGCTGCTGCCTTTTAAATTTTTTCCAATGAATCATGGACCAATACCTTTGCAGAATACAATATGAACTAATTACTAGAAATCTGAGACAAACAGAAACCCAGATGTGCTGATTTTTTATTATTAGATTCAACAGACTGCTATAAAAATTTCCAATGCACACAATTTCCATACCTATTTCCTGTGCCCTGTGACCAGTGGTTCCCGGCCAGTACCACGTACAGACCCCACTTCCGGTAACTCTGGTCAAGCACGAGGAAAACCCTCAATAAACATTCATGGAATGAACGACTAGGAAAGTCCGGGGCATGAGACGGGTCCCAGGACCCAGTACTTCCTACCTGCCCCCGGGCTCTCCCTCCGGACTTTGGGGTGCTTTCCGCACAAGTGTGTTGACCTGGGCTTGGACGCTAGCAAGTCCCTCTCATCCTGCCTTGCACGCCAACCACTCCAACTCCAGCAGGAATGACTTTTTGATATTCAAACTTGGCCTTCACATGCCCTTGCTTAAAGCCCTTTGTTCTCAGGATAAAGTCACCAGCAGGGCCCAACCCCAGCCCCACTCTGGCCTCCTCTCCCGCCGCTTGGCCCCAGGTCCCCGCTGCAGGCACACGGAGCTCCCGTCCACTTTTCCGGGTCAGGCTCTCTTGAGACAGGGCACTCGTCATGCTGTTCCTCCTGCTTGGACGCTGTTCCCAGCTCTCTCTGCCTGGCTGGCACCATCTTATCTTTCACCCTGTCACAGAGCTGCCACTTCTGAGGGAGGCTCTCGCGGTCCAGCCTGGCCGGGCCGGGCCCCCTGTGTCCACATCGTTCTCAGTGCTCCCCACTCCCTGCGCCCAGTCACGCTGGCATGAACTGAGCTGTGAGCCAGTTTGGTTCCAGACCGTTGGCCCCACCAGGCACAGTGACCCGGCGGGCTCTGCGGAGCGCCAGCGGCCAGCGCGGCCCGGCAGGGAGCAGGCCGTTTGCATGTGCGCGTTGGGGGCCCACCGTGTGCCGGCACGGGCGCGGTCTCAGCAGCACTGGCGCTTCCCCAGGTCTGACCACCCTGCCCCCGCGGAGCCAGGACGAGAGCGGTGACGACTACTCAGAGCTGGAGGACACGGGCCGCCTGTGGCTCACCTTCGTGGCCCTCTTCCTTGTCACTCTGCTCTACAGTGGCTTCGTCACCTTCATCAAGGTAGGGTGGCCCAGGCAGCCGGCACCCCGTGAGCAGGGAGCCCGGCAGGGCGGCTCCCCTCCCTCCACCCACAGCCCTAGCATAGGACAGGCATTTGGACCTGCGCTCGTGGGGGTCAAGGAGGTGGGGTCCCTGACTCAGCTGGGCAGGGGGGCCCTGACCTGGGGGCCTGCACCCTGTCTTCTGGGACCCCGCCGCCTTCCTGACCCTGGGGCTCTTGCTGCAGGTGAAGTAGTCCCAGAGAGCTGGTGCCAGCACTGCAGCGGGGGAAGCTTGGCCTCCACGCCGCCCACTGCTGCCAGAGGGCAGGACTCCACCCTGTGCACAGAGGCCTCCAGCCCCACCCCTGACCCCACTCACCCTCCTCTGCCCAAGGCAGAGCCCAGCCCCCGACACAGAGAGGAGGGCATCATGGTACAGGGAGGTGGGTGGCTCCCCCAGCTGGCCCTGAGCCAGCGGTCCTGACTGTGGCCCCCTTACCTTCCCGCCCACCGTCCAGCCCCATAAACAGCTTTGGCTCATGTCACCTGCCTCCTGTTTCTGTGTCCCAGCCTTTCGGGTCTCCCCAGGTCAGAGAACCCAGAAGGCTGCGGGCAAACATCCGAGGACGGGGGTCGGCAGGGTCAGGGCATGCATCGAGGAGCTGCCGCGACAAGGAAGCTGGGAGAGCTCCCTGCACCAAAAGCCCTGCTGCCCACACCAGACATGTGCCCATCCACACAGGCAGGCACACATGCACACATGCATGTGCACATGCAGGCACTCCTCACACACAGGAGCATGTGTGCGCCTACACATGCAGTGCACACGTGGGTCCGCACCCTGCAAGCACAAGCACACGCACGTGTGCAAACACATGCAAAAGCAAGGGCATATGCACGTGGGCACACGTGTGCGGGTCTGCAGCCACGCACACACACGGATTCACACACACACACACAGGCACACGTGTGCTCATGCAGCGCACACACGCACACGCACAGGAGACAGCACTGAGTGGTGGTGGCGGGAGCAGCTGGGCGCACAGAGCCGCCCTCGCCATCTGCACGGCTCGGGCAGCCCCCGAGCCCTCCACGCATCCACCCCTCCGTCAGACGCGGCGACAGCACCCCTCACGCAGGGCGGGCTGGGGAGTAGACAAAGTGATGCCTCACAGGGCTTGGAGAAGACGCTGGTCCTGGCCAGCACCTGGTCACTCCCCGCCACTGCCCGGAGTCCCCGCGGCAGGCCAGGGAGTGGACCTGGCCCCGATCAGCCGCAGGCTTTCTCGCCCCGCCAGGAGGGGCGGCCAGTGTGGCGGACACCTGCCCGGGTGCCAGCCTCGGGCATCCTCCCTGCTTCCCCACCCGCGGACCAGGGCGGGGGTGCGGGGTCGGCGCCGAGGCCATGCCCTCCCTGGCCGGTCTGCGTGTCAGGCGTCATGCTCTCGCCCCCCTCGCTGGCTCCTGGACGCCACGCTGCCGGCTTCCCCTTGTCACTGGTTGTGCCCTGCAGCCCCCAACCCAGCCTGTGGCCCAACAGCATTTGTCCACGGCTGGCATTCCTCTCTTGTCCCCAAATGTGGACCTCATTCCACATGTTGGCGCTGGAAGTCAACAACACATCTCACCCTCAACACACCCGCCACCGAACATCTGGCTGGCGGGCTGGACACGGTCCTGGAGACGTCCTGATCCCTGAAGCCTGTGAGTGGGGACTGTGCAGATTACGCCCGGGACCCTGAGATGCGCAAGGGTCCTCGCCTCTCAGCGCAGCGTCATCACCAGGTCCTCACAAGGGGGAGGCATGGGGGACCTGGCACAAAGAGGAAGGGCCTGTGACACAGAGGCAGGGCTGGCTACCCTGCCGGCTTCGAAGACGGAGGACAGGGCCACGGGCCAAGGGATGCCGCTCGGGCGGCTGGAAAAGGCCAGGAGCAGGCCCTCCCCGTGCAGCCCTGCCCTCACTTGCTCGAGGCCCAGTGAGACTGTTTCAGACGTCTGGCCTGCAGACCGTGAGCAGACACATGTTTGTGGTAATTTGCTGCAGCCGCAGGAACTAAGACACCAACAGTCCCTCCAGACCAGCCCATCCCCAGCATCCTCCCCGTCCCAGCCAAGGGTGCCCCGCCCTGCCAGCAGCTTGGGTGCAAACTCTGGGAATTGACTCCCTTCTTTCTCTGCAGCCTGTCCCAATCGAGCAGCAGACCTGTGCTCTGCCTGCCATATCCATCCAGGAAGCCTCATTTCCCACACTGGCCGGCCCGCCACCTTGGCCAGGGCAGTCGCCATGCCTGCAGGGTCCTTGGTGGCATTCTCTGCACCCCCCTTGCCTTCTGCAGACCCCTCAGCCCAGCAGCGAGGGCAGCCCTGTCTCGAGATCTTGGATGAGGCCTCAGCTGGTCCACAGCCCGAAAGGGCCTCACATTTGATCAGAAATTCACCTGCAGGTCCTGGGGTCCTCGTGGTGGCCCCGCCCTGCCCCAGCCTCCCGTCCCTCCACCCCACCTGCTCCCTCCTCCGGGCAGGGCCTCCCCACTGGCTGTCCCCTCGAAGAGACCTCTTCCCAGGCTCTGGAGGGTCCCTCCCTCACCCCCTTCAAGTCTTTGCATGAAGCCCACCCCATCTGCCCTAATGAGAACGGCACCACACCCATCCCCCTTCCCTGCCGAGGTCTCTTCTTTGGCCCTTCTGGCACGTTCTACGGCTCACATACTCATGGCACTAGCTGGTTGTTTCTTTGTCCTCACCCAGAAAGTTAACCCCAGAGCACAGGGTTTTTCCCTTGCTCCCTGAACAAAGCCCGTGTGCAGGAGGTGCCGACAAACATTCACTGAGGGGATGGAGACCGGGGCTGCCCCTGGCACAGAGCAAGTCCCAAGGTCACAGGTGGACCGGATGGAGCGGCCCCAAAGTAACTTCCCTTCTGAGATCGACCCCTCGCCCCCTCTCTCCCACCTCAGTAAGTGACCACCTGCCAAGTGGCCTCCAAAAGACACCTCAGGGTCATCTCCAGACGACTCCCACTCACCCGCTCCCCGGCCCGCAGCCAGGGCGGTCTTTCAAAACTCACATCTGTCCTGGCAGCCCCAGCCCAAACCCAGTGATGGGCTCCTGTCACACCAAGAATGAAATCAAAACTTCCACGCCTCACCCGGCTGACCCAGACCGGCCAAGCTGCCCTGCCCCACGCCCGTGTCCCACTTTCACGGCACCTCCCCACCTCTGGGGCCCATGGTGCTGCCTATCTCCAGCCTGGACAGCCCGGATGGTACAGCCCCAGCGTGCACAGCAGCTAAACAATGTGTGAAGGAAGGGAGGGGCAGTCTGGCTGGTGGGGTGAGAGGCCTCAGAGCCTCCAAGGAGGGCACGCACGTGGGCCCCCAGCCGACCTCTCCACGGAAGGCCCCTGTGTGGCCACAGCATCTCCCGGCTGCCCCCAGACCCGCGCTCCAGGCTCCCCGCCCTGCCCTGGGGTTTGCGCCGTGGGACCCACCCGCAGGCCCTGGGAGGCCAGAAGGGCTGTCAGGCACCAAAGCCTACAACCGTGATCCCCTGAGCATGGTGAGTGCTGATCTGGGCCAGGGGGTCTGTACTTGACCTTCCTTCTGTCCAGGAAACACTTTCACGAAAAGCCCCAAAATAAGGCATGAAGTGTGCTGTCACCCACAGACGTCCCTGCACCCCGCCTAGCGGCCGAGCTCCCCTGACCGCAGCCAGCCCTCAGCCCTCGGCGCCTGCCAGGTGGACTCCACACACTTTCACCCAGTTCTTCAACAGAAAAACCCAGCGAGCCGCCTGTCCGCAGACTTCCCCTTTTTATCTTAAATAACCATGGGTCCACCTCTGCCACTACAGAGGCCTCTCTGCAGGAGGCATGTGACAGCCCTGGGGCCCCGGGCTCGGCCATTTCCCCCGACAAGGCTGTGTTTGTGGCCTTCCTGGCACCGCAGCCCTGGCCGCCGCTCAGCCCTGCGACATGCAGCTGAGGGCCGTTTCCCCCCCTTGCTCCGCAGCTCACCCGAGTCCCCGCAGCCCCACCTGCCTGGACACCCTCCTCCCAGGACAGAAACATCTGTTTCCAGCTGTGGTAACAAACAGCACACATCCGCCCTCCCATACTTAAATCAAGGCCTGAAAATCCTTGCCCCGTGGTGTGGGATTCACTTCCCAGACCCTGTCTGGGGGCCCACTGCCCGCCCCTCCCTTTGTGCTTGGGGGAAAGGGTCTCAGCCATTCCTGCTCCCCAAGGCTTGGGAATGAAGCCTCCCCAGACCTGGGCAAAAACCAGGCTGTGCTCTCCAGCCACGGCCCGTGTCTGTTCCTGGCCCACAGCGGGCCCATGTTTGTTGAGTTTATTCTAGAAGACATATGACCAGGCCAAGACCTCAAAAGAGTTGGGAGATGGAAAGAGCAAAGAGACAGGACACCTGCTCTCACCGTCAGGACAAAAGCAAAGTCAGGACCAGCATTTGATGCAAATCAAAACTCAGACCAGAGGAAATTATGGGAAATTATTTATGCTCTGTCAGGGTGAATAGGTGTTTTCTCAGAATGGCACCACAGCCAGGAGCTTTAAAAATAATATTGATAGATTTGCCTACAGAAAGAAAAGCTTTTAATCTATGAGGATAAAATCACAATAAACAAAGTTAAATACTATGGGAGAGAGAGCGGCTGAAGTATATAACGTGCAAAAGAGTCTGTATCAGTCAGGGTTCTTCAGAGAATAAATATACGAGATAGAGAGATGAACGTACATGCGTATATTGATATACAGATAACGGGGGAGAGAGAGTCTAGGGAATTGGGTCCTGTGATTGTTAAGATTTGGAGAGTCCAAAATCTGTAGGGCGGGCCAGCAGCCCAGAGACCCAGGGAAGAGTTGATGCCACAGTTTGAGTCCAGAGGCAAATTCCCTCTTCCTCAGGGAACCTCGAGCTTTTTCTCTTAAGGCCTTCACCTGATTAGATGAAGCCCACCCACATAGGACAATCTGCTTTATGCAACATCTACCGATTTAAATGTTAATCCCATTTTTCAAATACCTTCACCGTTTGGACTAGTGTTTGACCAAACACCTGGGTCCTGTGGCCGAGTCAAGTTAATCCATAAAATTAATCATCACAGAGTCCAACTAAATGAATGTTGAAAAAAACGTGAATGGGACAAACTTCAAGGAAAAGTTTTCAGCAGAAGGTGAGGAGGGGAAGATCATTTCCAGCGAGTTGTAAACAACAAATAACCAATAAAACACAAGGAAATTGTCAAAAGTCACAGGTAATCAAAGAAAAGCGACTATCAACAGCAGAGCGTCCATCAGGTGGCAGCTATTCAAGCCGACCCACTGCGTGCCACACAGGTGTTAAGGTGGAGACGCACACTGTGTGACTGCACGTGGCACCACTGTCCTGATGGGGGACGAACGATATAATTAGAAACTGACCAACGCCCTATGAAGGGCAAGGTAGCCAGGCAAGGACGGGCACCTCAGTGCCTGGCGTGGTCTTAGAGGATGCACAGTCTGCATGGGGTTGGGGAGGTGCATCCTCGCAGAAGGAGCAGAAGGTAAAAAGTTCCAGGGGCAGAAATGGCTTGGCAAGTTCAAGGAGCAGTGGGAAGGCCAGCGGGGCTGCATGAGCAGATGGAAGTCTGGGGAGAAGGAGGTCAGGAGACAGAGCAGGGCTGACCTCAGGGGCCATGCCAGCCCTGTTTGAGCTCCGGGCTTTATTCTGGGTCGATTGGAAGCCCCAGGAGGCATCTGGAGGGGGGGCGGTGCTTTTCAATCTTGCACTGGACAGCAGGCTGTGCAGGAGGGAGGGTGGAAGCCAAGAGGTCCTGAAGGGAGGGGGTGTGCACCGAGAGAAGCACTCAGATCACACACGTGTCTAGAGAAGGCTGAGGGCCTGTGGAGATAGAGTGGCCTCAGGGCCTCCTGCATCACGGCATTGATGCAACAAGGACTTAGGGGCTTGAGAAGCACTCAGAGGTGGAGGACCCAACTGGGGACCAGCACGTGGCAGGGTCGGCGCCCAGGACTGGCGGGGACACCACGAGGGGTGCCGTGTGGAGGGAGAGCTGCACTGCATCCCTGCTCCCGAAGGGTCTGGGCAGAGGCTGAGGGGATCCAGGTGGCCTCCCAAGAGCAGTCTCAATGGCGAGGTGGCAGGGACCTGGCTAGACTGGGCTCCAGACCTAAGAGCAGGGTCCACCAGCGCGGTCCTGCCAGCCCCACTCTCACCAAACACATAGCCGACCTGTAAATCTCAACACCTGTTGGGCCACAGGTAAACTGCAAAATATTAAAGGCACAGTGTCAAGTTCTCTGACAGCACTGCAAATGAGAAAGACATCCAGGACAAAAGGATAATTGAACTCCACATGTCTCATGGGTCAAATCAGAAGAGAAATGCATGGCCTTAAATGTTTGGAAAGGAGAAAGCACTGAATTAATAAAGAGTCCAAGTTTTAAAGTTGGGAAAAGAGCAGCAAAGTAAACACAAAGAAAGAAGGAAGTAAATAATAAACATATAAACAAAAAAATCAATGAAATATAAGAAGTGAAGCAACAAAGAGGGACAACAAAT
This sequence comes from Monodon monoceros, assembly GCF_005190385.1. Taxonomy (NCBI): domain Eukaryota; kingdom Metazoa; phylum Chordata; class Mammalia; order Artiodactyla; family Monodontidae; genus Monodon; species Monodon monoceros. The sequence goes on from NW_021700984.1 coordinate 9,029, forward strand.
CCAAAATTGTTTCTTAAAAGGGACAGACCTCTGAGGAAACTAGACAAGAATAAAAGAGAGATGGCAAAAAACAAAAATTAAAATATATGTAATAGGGCTTCCCTGGTGGCGCAGTGGTTGAGAGTCCGCCTGCCGATGCAGGGGACACGGGTTCGTGCCCCGGTCCGGGAAGATCCCACATGCCACGGAGCGGCTGGGCCCGTAAGCCATGGCTGCTGAGCCTGCGTGTCCGGAGCCTGTGCTCCACAACGGAAGAGGCCACAACAGTGAGAGGCCCACGTAACACAAAAAAAAAAAAAAAAATTGTAATAAAAAGAGAGACTGGGACTTGCTGGTGGTGCATGGTTAAGAATACGCCTGCCAATGCAGGGGACACAGGTTCAAGCCATGGAAGATCCCACATGCCGTGGGGCAACTAAGCCCGTGTACCACAACTACTGAGCCTGTACTCTAGAGCCAGCGAGCAACAACTACTGAGCCCACGCGCCATAACTACTGGAGCCCGCGTGCCCTAGAGCCCACGTGTAGCAACTACTAAGCCCGTGTGCTGCAACTACTGAAGCCCACGCACCTAGAGCCCGTGCTCTGCAACAAGAGAAGCCACCGCAACGAGAAGCCCATGCACTGCAACGATGAGTAACCACTGCTCGCCGCAACTAGAGAAAGCCTGCGTGCAGCAATGAAGACCCAACACAGCCAAAAATAAATTTAATTTTTTTAAATCTATTAAAAAAGAGGGATTAAAATTAGTTATTGATAAAAAAAGTAGTAAGAGGATATAATAAATAAATATATTGCACTAATATTTAGATAAAATTTTTAAATCCTAGAAAAGTATCTTATCAAAAATGACTCAACAGAAAAGCTCAATAGTACTATATTAATTAAATAAGTTGAAGTAGTTTAAAATCTTTTCAAATAAAAATACCAGGGCCATGTTTCTTCAAATTTTATAGAAACTCGCAAAAAGTGAAAAAGCAGGAATAATGCCCAATTCATTCTACAAGTCAATGTAACCTTAATCCAGAGCCAGACAAGGATAGCATGGGAAAGAAAGTTGCGGGACAGTCTCATTCATGAAACAGATACAAATATTCCAAAGAAAATATTAGCAAATAATTTTGCTCCTTATAAAAAACAGATAATTCACCATGACCCAGTCAGGTTTATCTCAAAAAGACAAGGATAGTTTAACATTACAAAATCTATCACTGTCATTCAAAGCACTAACATATTAAAGGAGAGAAAATTTAAGATCATCTCAAAAGTACAGAAAAAAAAAGTTGAAAGAATTTAACACTCTTTTATGATATAAAACTTTTGGCAAATTAAAAATGCAATGGAATTCTTTGGCCTGACAAGGTTTATCTACCAAAAACCTTTAAATATTTTTTCTTAAAGAGAATTTGTTGGAAGCAACGTTGTACTAGAGGTCTTGGTGGATTCAGCAACACCAAAAATATGTTAAAGCATGATAACTTTCTAAGTAGAAAAAAATGCAGAATATACAAAACTAATAACTATTAAAAATAACAGGAGAGCTTCAAGATGGCGGAAGAGTAAGACGTGGAGATCACCTTCCTCCCCACAGATAACACCAGAAATACATCTACACGTGGAACAACTCCTACAGAACACCTACTGAACGCTGGCAGAAGACCTCAGACCTCCCAAAAGGCAAGAAACTCTCCACGTACCTGGGTAGGACAAAAGAAAAAAGAATAAACAGAGACAAAAGAATAAGGACGGGCCCTGCACCAGCGGGAGGGAGCCGTGAAGGAGGAAAGGTTTCCACACACTAGGAAGCCCCTTCGCGGGCGGGGACTGCGGGTGGCAGAGGGGGGAAGCTTCGGAGCCGCGGAGGAGAGCACAGCCCCAGGGGTGCGGAGGGCAAAGCGGGGAGATTCCTGCACAGGATCGGTGCCGACCGGCACTCACCAGCCCGAGAGGCTTGTCTGCTCACCTGCTGGGGCGGGCGGGGCTGGGAGCGGAGGCTCGGGCTTTGGTCGGGGCGCAGGGAGAGGACGGGGGTTGGCGGCGTGAGCACAGCCTGCAGGGCGTTAGTGCGCCACAGCTGGCCGGGAGGGAGTCCGGGGAAAAGTCTGGACCTGCCGAAGAGGCAAGTGACTTTTTCTTCTCTCTTTGTTTCCTGGTGCACGAGGAGAGGGGATTAAGAGCGCTGCTTAAAGGAGCTCCGGAGACGGGCGCGAGCCGCGGCTAACAGCGCGGACCCAAGAGACGGGCATGAGACGCTAAGGCTGCTGCTGCCGCCACCAAGAAGCCTGTGTGCGAGAACAGGTCACTATCCACACCCCCCTTCCGGGGAGCCTGTGCAGCCCGCCGCTGCCAGGGTCCTGGGATCCAGGGACAACTTCCCCAGGAGAATGCACGGCGTGCCTCAGGCTGGTGCAACGTCACGCCGGCCTCTGCCGCCACAGGCCAGCCCCGCATCTGCACCCCTCCCTCCCCCCGGCCTGAGTGAGCCAGAGCCCCCCAAATCAGCGGCTCCTTTAACCCCGTCCTGTTTGAGCGAAGAACAGACGCCCTCCGGCGACCTACACGCAGAGGCAGGGCCACATCCAAAACTGAACGCTAGGAGCTGTGCAAAGAAGAGAAAGGGAAATTTCTCCCAGCAGCCTCAGGAGCAGCGGATTAAAGCTCCACAATCAACTTGATGTACCTGCATCTGTGGAATACATGAATAGACAATGGATCATCCCAAATTGAGGAGGTGGATTTTGGGAGCAACGATATATTTTTTTTTCCCTTTTCCTCTTTTTGTGAATGTGTATGTGTATGCTTCTGTCTGTGATTTTGTCTGTATAGCTTTGCTTTCACCATTTGCCCTAGGGTTCTGTCTGTCCGTTTTTTGTTTTTATTTAAACAATTTTTTTCTTAAGAATTATTTTTTATTTTACTAACTTCATTTTATTTTATTTTATCTTCTTCTTTCTTTCTTTTTTCCTCCCTTTCATTCTGAGCCGTGTGGAGGACAGGCTCTTGGTGCTCCAACCAGGAGTCAGTGCTGTGCCTCTGAGGTGGGAGAGCCAACTTCAGGACACTGGTCCACAAGAGACCTCCCAGCTCCACATAATATCAAAGGGTGAAAATCCCCCAGAGATCTCCATCTCAATGCCAAGACCCAGCTCCACTCAACGACCAGCAAGCTACAGTGCTGGACACTCTACACCAAACAACTAGCAACACAGGAACACAACCCCATCCATTAGCACAGAGGCTGCCTAAAATCATAAGAAGTCCACAGACACCCCACAACACACCACCAGACGTGGACCTGCCCACCAGAAAGACAAGATCCAGCCTCATTCACCAGAACACAGGCACTAGTCCCCTCCACCAGGAAGCCTACAAACCCACTGAACTAACCTTAGCCACTGGGGACAGACACCAAAAATAATGGGAACTACGAACCTGCACCCTGCAAAAAGTAGACCCCAAACACAGTAAGTTAACCAAAATGAGAAGACAGAGAAACACACATCAGATGAAGGAGTGAGATAAAAACCCACCAGACCTAACAAATGAAGAGGAAATAGGCAGTCTACCTGAAAAAGAATTCAGAATAATGATAGTAAAGATGATCCAAAATCTTGGAAATAGAATAGAGAAAATGCAAGAAACATTTAACAAGGACCTAGAAGAACTAAAGAGCAAATAAACAGTGATGAACGACACAATAAATGAAATTTAAAATTCTCTAAAAGGGAACAATAGCAAAATAACTGCAGCAGAAGAACCGATAAGTGACCTGGAAGATAAAATAGTGGAAATAACAACTGCAGAGCAGTATAAAGGAAAAAGATTGAAAAGAATTGAGGACAGTCACAGAGACTTCTGGGACAACATTAAATGCAACAACATTCGAATTATAGGGGTCCCAGAAGAAGAAAAGAAAAAGAAAGGGACTGAGAAAATATTTGAAGAGATTATAGTTGAAAACTTCCCTAATATGGGAAAGGAAATAGTCAATCAAGTCCAGGAAGCACAGAGAGAGTCCCATACAGGATAAATCCAAGGAGAAATATGCCAAGACACATATTAATCAAACTATCAAAAATTAAAGACAAAGAACAAATATTAAAAGCAGCAAAGGAAAAACAACAAATAACACATAAGGGAATCCCCATACGGTTAACAACTGATCTTTCAGCAGAAACTCTGCAAGCCAGAATGGAGTGGCAGAACATATTTAAAGTGATGAAGGAGAAAAACCTACAACCAAGATTACTCTACCCAGCAAGGATCTCATTCAGATTTGATGGAGAAAGTAAAACCTTTACAGACAAGCAAAAGCTAAGAGAATTCAGCACCACCAAAGCAGCTTTACAACAAATGCTAAAGGAACTTCTCTAGGCAGGAAACACAAGAGAAGGAAAAGACCTAAAATGATAAACCCAAAACAATTAAGAAAATGGTAATAGGAACATACATATCGATAATTACCTTAAATGTAAATGTTTTAAATGCTTCAACCAAAAGACATAGATTGGCTGAATGGATACAAAAACAAAACCTGTATATATGCTGTCTACAAGAGACCCACTTCAGACCTAGGGACACATACAGACTGAAAGTGAGGGAATGGAAAAAGATATTCCATGCAAATGGAAATCGAAAGAAAGCTGGAGTAGCAATTCTCATATCAGACAAGGTAGACTTTAAAACAAAGACTATTAGAAGAGACAAAGAAGGACACTACATAATGATCCAGGGATCGATCCAAGAAGAAGATATAACAATTGTAAATATTTATGCACCCAACATAGGAGCACCTCAATACATAGCAAATTCTAACAGCCATAAAAGGGGATATCGACAGTAACAGATTCATAGTAGGGGACTTTAACACCCCACTTTCACCAATGGACAGATCATCCAGAATGAAAATAAATAAGGAAACACAAGCTTTAAATGATACATTAAACAAGATGGACTTAATTGGTATTTATAGGACATTCCATCCAAAAACAACAGAATACACATTTTTCTCAAGTGCTCATGGAACATTCTCTGGGATAGATCATATGCTGGGTCACAAATCAAGCCTTGGTAAATTTAGGAAAATTGAAATCATATCAAGTATCTTTTCTGACCACAACGCTATGAGACTAGATATCAATTACAGGAAAAATCTGTAAGAAATACAAACACATGGAGGCTAAACAACACACTACTTAATAACCAAGAGATCACTGAAGAAATCAAAGAGGAAATCAAAAAATACCTAGAAACAAATGACAATTAAAACAGGATGACCCAAAACCAATGGGATGCAGCAAAAGCAGTTCTAAGAGGGAAGCTCTAGCAATACAATCCTACCTTAAGAAACAAGAAATATCTCAAATAAACAACCTAACCTTACAGCTAAAGCAATTAGAGAAAGAAGAACAAAAAAACCCCAAAGTTAGCAGAAGGAAAGAAATCATAAAGATCAGATCAGAAATAAATGAAAAAGAAATGAAGGAAACAATAGCAAAGATCAGTAAAACTAAAAGCTGGTACTTGGAGAAGATAAACAAAGTTGATAAACCATTAGCCAGACTTATCAAGGAAAAAAGGGAGAAGACTCAAATCAATAGAATTAGAAATGAAAAAGGAGAAGTAACAACTGACACTGCAGAAATACAAAGGATCAGGAGAGATTACTACAAGCAACTGTATGCCAATAAAATGGACAACCTGGAAGAAACGGACAAATTCTTAGAAAAGCACAACCTTGCTAGACTGAACCAGGAAGAAACAGAAAATATAAGCAGACCAATCGCAAGCATTGAAATTGAGACTGTGATTAAAAACCTTCCAACAAACAAAAGCCCAGGACCAGATGGCTTCACAGGTTAATTCTATCAAACATTTAGAGAAGAGCTAACACCTATCCTTCTCAAACTCTTCCAAAATATAGCAGAGAGAGGAACACTCCCTAACTCATTCTACGAGACCACCATCACTCTGATACCAAAACCAGACAAAGATGTCACAAAGAAAGAAAACTACAGGCCAATATCACTGATGAACAGAGATGCAAAAATCCTCAACAAAATACTAGCAAACAGAATCCAACAGCACATTAAAAGGATCATACACTATGATCAAGTGGGGTTTATCCCAGGAATGCAAGGATTCTCCAATATATGCAAATCAATCAACGTGATACACCATATTGACAAATTGAAGGAGAAAACCCATATGATCATCTCAATAGACGCAGAGAAAACTTTCGACAAAATTCAACACCGATTTATAATAAAAACCCCCCAGAAAGTAGGCATAGAGGGAACTTTCCTCAACATAATAAAGGCCATATATGACACACCCACACCCAACATCATCCTCAATGGTGAAAAACTGATACCATTTCCACTAAGATCAGGAGCAAGACAAGGTTTCCCACTCTCACCACTATTATTCAACATAGTTTTGGAAGTTTTAGCCAGAGCAATCAGAGAAGAAAAAGAAATAAAAGGAATCCAAATCGGAAAAGAAGTAAAGCTGTCACTGTTTGCAGATGACATGATACTATACATAGAGAATCCTAAAGATGCTCCAAGAAAACTACAAGAGCTAATCAATGAATTTGGTAAAGTAGCAGGGTACAAAATTAATGCACAGAAATCTCTTGCATCCCTATAGAGTAATGATGAAAAATCTGAAACTGAAATTAAGAAAACACTCCCATTTACCATTGCAACAAAAAGAATAAAATATCTAGGAATAAACCTACCTAAGGAGACAAAAGACCTGTATGCAGAAAATTATAAGACACTGATGAAAGAAATTAAAGATGATACAAACAGATGGAGAGATATACCATGTTCTTGGATTGGAAGAATCAACATTGTGAAAATGACTCTACTATCCAAAGCAATCTACAGATTCAATGCAATCCCTGTCAAACTACCACTGGCATTTTTCACAGCACTAGAACAAAAAATTTCACAATTTGTATGGAAACACAGAAGACCCCGAATAGCCAAAGCAATCTTGAGAAAGAAAAATGGAGTTGGAGGAATCAGGCTCCCTGACTTCAGACTATACTACAAAGCTACATTAATCAAGACAGTATAGTACTGGCACAGAAACAGAAATATAGATGAATGGAACAGGATAGAAATCCCAGAGATAAACCCACGCATATATGGTCACCTTATCTTTGATAAAGGAGGCAAGAATATACAGTGGAGAAAAGACAGCCTCTTCAATAAATGGTGCTGGGAAAACTGGACAGCTACATGTAAAAGAATGAAATTAGAACACTCCCTAACGCCATACACAAAAATAAACTCAAAGTGGATTAAAGACCTAAATGTAAGGCCAGACACCATGAAATTCTTAGAGGAAAACATAGGCAGAACACTCTATGGCATAAATCACAGCAAGATCCTTTTTGACCCACCTCCCAAAGAAATGGAAATAAAAACAAAAATAAACAAATGGGACCTAATGAAACTTAAAAGCTTTTGCACAGCAAAGGAACCCAAAAACAAGATGAAAAGACAACCTTCAGAATGGGAGAAAATATTTGCAAATGAAGCAACTGACAAAGGATTAATCTCTAAAATATACAAGCAGCTCATGCAGCTCAATATCAAAAAAACAAACAACCCAATCCAAAAATGGGCAGAAGACCTAAATAGACATTTCTCCTAAGAAGATATAGAGATTTCTGACAAACACATGAAAATATGCTCAGCATCACTAATCATTAGAGAAATGTAAATCAAAACTACAATGAGGTATCAACTCACACCAGTCAGAAATGGCCATCCTCTAAAAATCTGCAAACAATAAATGCTGGAGAGGGTATGGAGAAAAGGGAACCTTCTTGCACTGTTGGTTGGAATGTAAATTGGTACAGCCACTATGGAGAACAGTTTGGAGGTTCCTTAAAAAACTACAAATAGAACTACCATATGACCCAGCAATCGCACTACTGGGCATATACCCTGAGAAAACCATAACTCAAAAAGAGTCATGTACCACAATGTTCATGGCAGCACTATTTACAATAGCCAGGACATGGAAGCAACCTAAGTGTCCATTGACAGATGAGTGGATAAAGAAGATGTGGCACATATATACAATGGAATATTACTCAGCCATAAAAAGAAATAAAATTGAGTTATTTGTAGTGAGGTGGATGGACATAGAGACTGTCATACAGAGTGAAGTAAATCAGAAAGAGAAAAACAAATACTGTATGCTAACACATATATATGGAATCTTAAAAAAAAAAATTTGAAGAACCTAGGGGCAGGACAGGAATAGAGACACAGATGTAGAGAATGGACTTGAGGACACGGGGAGGGGGAAGGGTACACTGGGATGAAGTGAGAGAATGGCATGGACTTATATATACTACCAAATGTAAAAGAGATAGCTAGTGGGAAGCAGCTGCATGGCACAGGGAGATCAGCTGGGTGCTCTGTGACCACCTAGAGGGGTGGGATAGGGAGGGGTGAGAGGGAGACCAAGAGGGTGGAGATATTGGGATATATGTATATGTATAGCTGATTCACTTTGTTATAAAGCAGAAACTAACACACCATTGTAAAGCTATTATACTCCAATAAAGTTGTTTTAAAATATCCCAATTACATTTTTTTCAGAAAATTTTTTTAAACCCATCCTAAAATCTATACAGAATCTCAAAGGACCCCCAAATGGTGAGAATGATCATGAAAAATAAGGACAAAGTTTTAGGACTCACACTTCCTAATTTCAAAACTTACTACAAAGCTACAGTAATCAAACCAGTTTGGTACTGGCATAAAGACAGACATAGCCCAATGGACTAAAATATGGTCCAGAAATATACCCTCACATATATGATCTAATGATTGTTGACAAGGGTGTCAAGAGCATACAATTGGGAAAAGACAATCTTTTCAACAAATGGTACTGGGGAACTGGATATTCACATGCAAGAGAATGAAGTTGGACCCTTGTCTAATACTGTGTACAAAAACTAACTGAAAATGGATCAGACTTAAATGTAGGACTTTAAACTATAAAACTCTTAGAGGAAAACATAGGGCAAAAGCTTCACAACATTAAAATTGACAGTGATTTCTTGGATATGACACCAAAAGTATAGGCAACAGGGCTTCCCTGGTGGCGCAGTCGTTGAGAGTCCGCCTGCCGATGCAGGGGACACAGGTTCGTGCCCCGGTCCAGGAGGATCCCACATGCCGCGGAGCAGCTGGGCCCGTGAGCCATGGCCACTGAGCCTGCGCGTCCGGAGCCTGTGCTCTGCAACAAGAGAGACCACAGCAGTGAGAGGCCCGCGTACCGAAAAAAAAAAAAAAAAAGTATAGGCAACAAAAGAAGAGACAAATTAGACTTCATGAAAATTTTTAAATTTCATGCATCAAAAGACACTATCCCCATATGTATACATATAGCTGATTCACTTTTTTATAAAGCAGAAACTAACACAAAATTGTAAAGCAATTATACTCCAATAAAGATGTTAAAATAAAAAAGGACACTATCCACAGAATAAAAAGGCAGCCCGTAGAATGGGAGAAAACATTTGCAAATTCCTGATAAGGAATTAATACCCAGAATATACAGAGAACTCCTAAAATTCAACAACAAAGAAAAAACTAACCTGATGCAAAAATGGGCAAAGAACTTGAATTAACATTTCTCCAAAGGAAATATATAAATGGCCAACAAGCACATGGAAAGGTGCTCAGTATCACAAATCATTAGAGAAATGCAAATCCAAACAACAATGTGATACCACCTCACACACACATTAGAATAGCTATGATTTTTTAAAAAACAGAAAATAACAAATGTTGGCAAGGATACGGAGAAACTGGAACCCTTGTGCACTGTTGGTGAGAATGTAAAATGGCATAGCTGCTGTGCAAAACAGCTTGGAAGTTCCTCAAAAAATTTAAAAAAGAACTACATATGATCCAGCAATTTCACTTCTGGGTATATACCCAAAAGAATTGAAAGCAGGGTCTTGAAGAGATACTTTTATACCCACGTTCACAGCAACATTATTCACAATAGCTAAAATGTGGAAGCAACTTAAATGTCCATGGATGGATGAATGGATAAGCAAAATGTGGTATATACATACAATAGAATATTATCCCCCTTAAAAAGAAAAGAAATTGTGACATACGTTACAACTTGGATGAACCTTGATGACATTATGCTAAGTGAAATATTAGTCACAAAAAGATAAATACTGTATGATTCCACTTATATTTAGGTACTTAGAGTTGTCTAATTCACAGAAAGAGAAAGTGGAACGGTGGTTACCAGGTGGGAGGTGGGGGGAGAATAGGGGATTATTGTTGAATGGGTATAGAATTTTGGTTTTACAAGATGAAAAGAGTGATGGGGATGGATGATGGGGATGGTTGCATCATTGTACACGTTGAACTGTACATAGGGTTTAACATGGTAAATTTTGCTATGCGTATTTTACGACAGTTTTTTTTTTTTTAACTTTAATTAGAGGAAAGCAAGAGAAAACTAACCCATAAAGAAACTGAAACCCTTCAGGAAAATCTGGAGCCTGTGTCTCTCTCACACCTGTGACCCTCAGGATGGAGCTGCACTTCTGCCTGGCCCAGGACTCAGACAACCTGAAGGGTATCTGCAGGGGCTGCCGAAGCAGCTTCTCCACACTAACAAAGTGAGTGTGCAGGTCAGTGACAAGACGCATGGGCCTTGGCAGCACTGGGGCTCTGCACCAGCCTTCCAGGACTGCTGCTTCATGCTTGCTTTCCAAAAACTGTAAACTTTTTAAGACCAACCCTAGTCTAGGGGGACACACAGGGAAGGGAAGTCTAAGAAATCCAGTTAGAGCTTAGAAACTTGACACAGACCAAAACCACCACAAACCACTCCTTGTCAACCACTTTGGACCACTTTTAGTTTCCAAATTAGAAAAAGAAAAAGCAATATTATCTTCCACCTAATCCAGTGAAATTATCTCGCATTCAACTTAAAACATGCCTCCAGAAAGAGGAGATGAAGTCCAACATATCAGTTTAAATATCTTTGGGGGATGTTCATTTCTCTTCTTGATGAATAACACTCAACTTTGGGTATCCTGCATCTTATACACTGTGATACAGTAAATCACCACTAACACATCTTATGTCAGATGGTAGGGGAGTGGGAGGGTGGAAAAAAGAAAAGAATTGGTTAAGGGAGGAGGAGATGGAGATGGTGGGGTAGGAGGACCCTAAGCTCCCCTCCCACCACGAGCACATCAAGGTCACATGTACGTGTAGAGCAGTTCTCACTGAAGACTCACTGGAGGCTGGCAGGATGTATAACCAAGGCTGCAAGAAAGGTCCACACGGAGTCAGGTAGGAAAGGAAGAGGAGCGACTGGGTCAGGAACCACTTCTTAGGAGGGACACAGAAGAGGCAGAGGCTTGTACAGTCTTGGAGACCCTCCCTGGGGAGTGAGCACTTCAACCCACGTGTTGGGCTCCCCAACCCTGGGGTCCACCACCAGGAATATGAGTCCCCTTAGCTGGTTTGAAAACCAGTGGGACTAAGAGGAGGGCTGTAAGAAGCCTAGACTCTGCTCGTGCAGAGCACGCACACACCTGCTTACTCCTGGGAACAAGGTGGAGGGAGGAGACTGGAAACATCCAGGGCTCTGGCCAGTTTCCAGCGACAGCCCCACTGCAGGCCCCGCCCACACTGGGCACATGCTCCAGCCTCTCTTGCTTTGGCGCTGCTCCCCACTAGGGCGAAGGCTGCTGTTGCCAAGGAGGGTATGGTGTTGGGGGGACGGGGCCGGCTCCACATCTGAAGGGGCTGAGAGCGGCCACTGCCCGCATTTGTGGAGGTGGTGGACTGGGAGCTGTGTCGGGTCTGCTGGGGTGCAAGGGCTGTCCCAGCGCGCACCCTGGCCCACAACGGGCACCCACTCTGGCCCCTCTTGTTCCAGCTCTGCTCTCCTCGAGGTGAAGGTGCCATTGCTGGGAGGGGGGAGAGTGCGCCCTTAGAGGGACCAGAACCAGATCAGACCCAACCCTCAGGGCTTCTGCCCCAGAAACTTGAGACCTGACCCTTCCCCAGTAGGGGGTTGATGACCCCTGAACAAAGGAGAAGCTCTGGCTCACACGTGGCTTGGGCTCCAGCCCCTCCATCTCCAGCCTCACCTCCTACCAAGGTGGTAGCTGCCAGCACACCCTGGGGGCAGACATGACCGGTGCTCACATCAGAGCCAGCTCTCCCACCAAAGGCACTGGGCACACACAGACCGCATAGGGACACCCCCACACAAGGACACCCCTTCCAGACCAGGATAGGTGACTGCTTCACCTAATCTCATAGATACAGAGGAAGTTAAGCAAAATTAAAAGACAGAGTAACTGGTCTCAATTGAAAGAGCAAGAGAAAACCCCTGAAAAAACAGCTAATGAAACAAATAAACAATGTACCAAAGAATTCAAAGCGTTAGTAATAAGAATGTTAACTGAACTTGGGAGAATCAACTATACTTTAATTTAAATATATTTATATTAATATATTTATATATAGATACAAATTTCACATCAAAATAAGGAACATCTTAGAATTCCGCCTACCCTACTCAGAATCAATCTGTTCTTCTCATGGTCCATGCATGCATGACTCCAAGAACTTGGGCCATCAGGTTACAAAAATGGACATGGTTTACGCCCTAAGACACAAGAGGTCATGGGACGATGGTCCAGAATGCTTTCTTAATCTGAAACTACCTTACATAAGGCTACTTTGCTGTGCACGATGCTGCATTTTCCACATCAGACGATGGCTGTGCCATGTTTGTACCCAAGGCCTTCGAGGCTGCTGTCCGTGGTGTTGACTTGGTCCAGCCCTCTGTTTACGCTACTGTCCATGGTTCTGCTTTTGTTTTTCTGCACAGCATAATGATATTTTTTAAAAAACAGACTTTGTTCTTTTAGAATAGTTTTAGGTTAACAGATAAATTGAGCAGGAAATACAGAGAGTTCCCTATACTCCAGTGCACCCCACATACACCCACAGTCTCACCTATTATTAATATGTTGAATCAGTATGCTCTATTTGTTATAAATGATGAACCAATATTAATATATTATTAACTGAAGTCTATAGTTAACATTATGGTGTTACAGTAGTTACTTTATGTGTACAACTCTATGAGTTTTGACAAATGCACAATGTCATTTGCATCCAGAGGCCCCCAGGCTACTGTCAATGGAACTGCCTTGGTCAGATATGCTGTTTAAGCTGCAGACCATGTAGCCACAAATTCAGCATCATACAGTATAATTTTACTGCCCTGATGATCCCCTGTACTTCACCTATTCATTCCTCACCCCTCCCCTGCAAGTCCCTGGCTACCAATGATCTTTTTTCTGTCTGTATAGAGGTGCCTTTCTGAAAATCATATAGTTGGAATCACACAGCATGTAGCCTTCTCCAATTGGCTTCTTTTACTTAGCAATATGCATTTAAGATTCCTCCATGTGTTTTTGTTGCTTGATAGCTTATTTATTTTTTATTAACTTCTTTTTTAACAGCTTTATGGAGGTATAATTGATATATAAAATACCTGCATGTGTTTAATGTATACATGAGTTTGGACACATGCATACATCTATGAAACCATCACTACAATCAAGGTAACAGACATATCCATTACCTCTAAAAGTTTCCTTGTGCCTTTGGGTTTATTGTTTTGGAGGTGTGTGTGTGTGTGTGTGTGTGTGTGTGTGTGTGTAGAACACTTAACATGAGATCTTCTCTCTAAAAAATGTTGAGGTGCACAGTGCAGTGTTGTTACCTCAGGTACTATATCGTATAGCAGATCCTAGAACTTAACTCATTTTGCATTTCTGAAACTTTATACCCATTGAACAGCAAAGGAATCAAAGAATATCACCACAAAAAAAAATCAATGAAACACAGGGACTTCCCTGGCAGTCCAGTGGTTAAGACTCCCTGCTTCCAGTGCAGGGGGTGCAGGTTCAATCCCTGGTCAGGGAACTAAGATCCTGCATGCAGTGTGATGCAGCCCAAAAAAAAAAAATCAATGAAACACAAAGTAAGGGAACAAGAAAGAAAAAGAGGAGCAAAATAACTACAAGGCAGAGAGAAAACTATTAACAAAATGGTGATAGTAGGCATTTCCCTACCAATAATTACTTTAAAAGTAAATGGTTAAATTATCCAGTCAAAAGATATAGGGTGGCTGAATGGAGGAAAAACAAGACCCAACTATGTGCTGTCCACAAGAGACTCACTTTAGATTTAAACATACACATGGGCTGAAAGTGAAGGGATGGAAAACAGTATTCCGTGAAAATGGTAAACAAAAGAAAGCTGGGATGGGCACATTTAGACAAAACAGACTTTAAAGTCAAAAACAGTCACAGAGACTAGGAAGGACATTATACAATGATGAAAGGATCGATTCAACAGAAACAGATAGCTCATTTCTCTTTATTGCAAAATACTATCCCATTGTCTGGATGTACCACACTATTAATCCAACTCACCTACTGAGGGACATCTTGGTTGCTTCCAAGTTTGGGCAATTATGAATACAGCATCTATAAACATTTATCAACTATAAACATCTGTGTGCAGGTTTTGAGGAGGACATAAGTTTTCAGCTCATTTGGATAAATATCTAGCAGTGCAGTTGTTGGTTTGTATGGTAAGATTATGTGTAGATTTTTAAGAAACTGCCAAACTGGCTTCCAAACTGGCTGCGCCATGTTGC
>NW_021700985.1:0-1700 GCF_005190385.1 Monodon monoceros
GGACAGGGGTGAGAATGGTGAGGAAGTGAGGGTAGTGATGAGGTGAGAAGGTGAGGGAGTTGAGGGGTTATGGGAGGGGAGGGAGTGGAGGGAGATGAGGAGATGAGGGAGGTGAGGAAGTGATGGAAGTGAGTGATGTGAGGAGGTGAGGAGGTGAGGATGTGAGGTGATGAGGGAGGTGAGGGAGGGGAGGGAGAGGAGGTGACAGAAGTAAGGTGACGTTAGGGCACTGAGAAGGTGTGTGAGAGGTGAGGGAGGTGAGGTGAGGTAAGGTGAGGGAAGTGAGGTGATGTGAGCGAGGTTAGGTGAGGTGAGGGACGTGAGGGAGGTTATGTGAGAGATGTGAGGGATGTGAGGTGAGAGAGTTGAGGGAGGTGAGTTGAGGGATGTGAGGGAGGTGAGTTGAGGGAGTTGAGGGAGGTGAGGTGAGGAATGTGAAGTAGGTGAGGTGAGGGAGGTGAGGTGAGGTGAGGGAGGAGAAGTGAGTTGAGGGACGTGAGGTGAGGGAAGTGATGGTTGTGAAGTGAAGGAGATGATGTGAGGGAGTTCAGGGAGGTGAGATGAGGGTGGGAGGTGTGGGAGAAGAGGTGAGGTGAGGGAAGTAAGAGTGGTGTGGTGAAGGAGGTGAGGGAGGTGAAGTGTGGGAGATGAGGAAAGTTGTGGGAGGTGAGGAAGTTGAGGTCAGGTAGGTGAAGTGAGTTGAGGAAGGTGAGGGAATTGAGGTGAGGATGGTGAGGTGAGGGAAGTGAGGGAGGTGACATGATGGAGGCGAGGTGAGGTGAGGGAGTTAAGGTGAGGGAGGTGAGTGAAGTGAGGTGAGAGAGATGAGGTGAGTGTGGTGATGGAGGTGAGGTAAAGGAGGTTAGGGAGGTGAGGTGACAGATGTGAGGCAGGTGAGGTGAGGTGTGGGAGGTGAGTTGAAAGATGTAAAATGGGTGAGGAGAGGGAGGTGAGGTAAGTTGAGGGTTGGGAGGTGAGGACATGAGGAGGTGAAGTGTGGGAGGTTAGGAGGTAAGGAGGTGAGGGATGTGTGGGAGGAGAGGGTGTTGACGAGGTGAGGGAGGTTAGGAGGTGAGGGAAGTGTGGAGGTGAGGGAGGTAAGGAGTTCAGGGAGGTGTGGGAGTTGAGGGAGGAGAGGGAGTTGAGGAGGTGAGTGTGGTGATGGAGGTGTGTGTGGTGTGTAGGAGAGGGAGGAGATGGAGGTGATGTAGGTTATGTGAGGAGGGAGGGTAGGGAGGGTAGGGAGGCAAGGAGGTGAGGAGGTGAGGTAGGAGAGGAGGTAAGGAGGTGATGAAATGGGGGAGGTGTGTGACCTTAGGAGGCTGGTGAGGTAGGTGAGGGAGGTCAAGAGGTGAGACTGCTGAGGTGGTGAGGGTGGTGAGGAGGTTGCGAGGTGATGAGATGTAGGGGCTGGCAGTGAGGGAGGTGAGGGAAGTGAGAGAGGTGAGGAGGTAATGGAGATGAGAAAGTGAGGAGGTGAGGTGATGTGGGAGGTGAGGGAGGTGAGGTGAGGAATGTGAGGTAGCTGAGGTGAGGGAGGTGAGGTGAGGTGAGGGAAGAGAGGTGAGGTGAGGGAGGTGAGGTGAGGGAAGTGATGGAGGTGAGGTGATGGAGGTGATGTGAGGGAGGTGAGGGAGGTGATGTGACAGAGGCGAGGTGAGGTGAGGGATTTGAGGTGAGGGAGGTGAGTGAAGTGAGGT
>NW_021700986.1:0-1104 GCF_005190385.1 Monodon monoceros
CAGCGGTGTTTTCCAGGGCACACGAGCCATCGCCCACCCGGGAGGTTGGACGGTAACCCAGCAGCCTTTACTTGAGTGCTTTCCGCGCAGTTTAGGAGAGGCTTGGCGAGCAGTGCCCTCTCCGTGGAAGCAGGTAGCTCTTGGGTCCCGAGAGGAACGAGGCATGTTCAGTCCTCTCACGACCCAAGAGGAAGGGCCCTCAGGGCCCCGGTGGGAGTCTGGCTCCCCGCTCAGTGTCTGTGGGACTTGAGCTTGAGACCTAACCTCCCCTCTGCCTCAGTTTGCTGATCTGTAACGTGGGCCTGAGGGTGACGCCATTTACTTCAGAGAGTGTCAGGAGGCCTGGTGGTGGATGCGTGTGAAACGCTTAGGACGGGAGCCCTGTACAGAGTCGTTGTTGTTCTTATTACTGTGAGGAGGGGGCTCTGGGGACGGTCTCCATCCTTGGCCCTGGGTGCCAGGAACGCGGAGAACTCATCGCCATCTCCCTGCCCTCTGCGGGCGGGGGATGTGAGAACACTGAGTCCATCGCGTCACCGGAGGCCGTGTGCAGTTGGCCTCGGCCGCTTCCCAGCACGCAGGCTGTGTTCCGAAAGGGGACAAATAGCCGCGCAGCCCTGGGGGCCACAGGAGCCGTGCCACGGAGGGCGGCCGCGCCCTGCACCAGCTCGCCAGCCTTGGGGGGCAGAAGGGGTGTGGGGAGGGCTGGGTGCTGGGCAGGGGCCAAGGGGGAAGCAGGAGGGGGAGGTAGAAGTGACCCTACCCCTCTGTGCCCTCTCCAGGCAACATTTTGAAGCTGACAAACTTTAATGCTCACGTCTCTTTCTGTGCATCCTGTGGCTTGAGCTTTCTTCTCTTGGGGACGCCCGAGGGTGCCGTGGCCCTCGGCCTGTCGTCACGTGGCCACCAGGGGGCTCGTCTCAGTGTCAGCGCCGCTGGGCCTAACCCCCCCCGGGGAGCGCCGTGCGGTGGCTGGTGCATTGGCTAGAGGGGATGGATGAAGCGTGGCCCGTCACCCACCTAAAGGTGTCTGCATCTTGAAAGCGAGACTCCATCATCTCAAATGAATTTGAAGTTGCTGGGGTTTCAGGTGAGGTGGCGAGG
>NW_021700987.1:0-2395 GCF_005190385.1 Monodon monoceros
TAGTTTCTTTATGTTTAAAATGTGGCTAGTAACACTTAGTTTATCTCAGAGCATTAAGAATCAAATGAGATAAAAGACATATTTTAAATACACTTGAAAAATGATAAATTAAGGCACACAAAGGCACAGATATGATGAAAAGTGTTAAACAGTTTTTCAAGGTTTCATAGATAAATACATTTTATAGGCAATAAATAAAGGATACAATTGACTAATTAATCTATACAGAAATTTTGCTGCTTGAAAAAAAAAAAGCTTTTCTACTGTCTTCAAGCTGCTTACAAACCCAAATAGCCACACCTCTCTTGCAATTGCTGCTGTATGGCAGCCACACTTTTCTTCAAAAATGGATTTTGTACCTATCCTTTATTAGTAGATCTTTTATTTTATGTCCCTGTGTGGTGACACTTTAAGAAACAAGACAGGATGTGAGTGAGAGGGGCCAATAATGTAACATTGCATTCTGGGAGGTTGATCCACCTGAGAAATACTGAATGTAGAGATAAATGCAGTCAAAACTTTAGTATCGTAAGAATGATGACGATTTTAGATTGTCAAGTAGATCAGCTGGTAGTTATGGAGAGTGCAATTAAGTAAGGGTGGGCAATACTAGTGTCACATTTCAACAGAATCCAATAAATGGACACTAATGGACTTAAGAAAACAAACTTGAAATTTTGAGACCCATCTCTCATCTTGGATATGAGTAAATCAGAAGGTACTAAACCAGACATATTTTGAAGAAAACTTTCAGAAAGCTATGATAGTTTTGCTTTTATTTTGCTATTGTGCTTCCCTTCCCCTTGTTTATTATCAATTATTTAAAATGCACTTTAATTAAACAAAAAAATAAGATTGGTTTCAACCTGCTTCACTTTTCATTAACTTTCCCTGGAACAAAATACTGGCAGCCTGGACATTGCTCCTCAACATTTCACTTCCCTGAAAACGAATGGTCCCTTTCAATTCACATAATCTCATCACTTTTTAAAGTTGGGATAGTTAAAAATATAAAGTGGTAGAATAATTGTTTCTATTCCCTTTATACAGCTATCTTCTTTGTATATTAGTTCTCTGTTAATTTATCTTTGTCTGCTTTAAATTCATTTTATCAACCCATTCATCTACTTGGCACATTAATTTAAAAATTTCAAACTTGTCTACCCTGACATTCAATTCCTTGTCAAGTACACTTTTTTCCCCTTAATCCCCATATCTGACTGGGATCATTTTTCCTTCACTCTACAGAATTGTGTTGTAGTATAGGAATGCTGATGAAACATTACTTTTATTTTTGTTTGTTTTAAAGTATTATAAAATATCTTAATTTTTGAAGATTACTACTTGTAGAATTTTATATTTATTGCACTGCTTTAATGATATAATTCCACTGTCTTCTGGATTCCACTGATTTTGCTGAGAAGTCAGATGTCAGTTTTACTGGTTCTTAATTTAAAATACTGTCTTTAAAAAATGGTTTTCTTGAATATTTTCCCTGTTTTTCCCAAATATTTTACTATGATGTTTATAGATGTCATTTTATTTTCATTTATACTACTTGGTGTTCACAATGCTTTATGAATCTGTGTTTTGGTATCTTTCTTCAGTTTTAGAAAATTCATGGTGAATATATCTTCAGATATTACTTCTACTCCATTTTCTTCTCTCCTTTTCCCCTATAAATCAAATTGTATGCAGGCTAAACTTTTTCACCGCTTTGCACTTGTCCATAATGCTCCTTTCTGTGCTGCCTTATTCTTTCCTCTCTGTGTTTCATTTTGAATATTTTCCACTAGATAGCCTTAACTTCAGACTGGATTTGAAATAGGAAGGCCAGAAAACCTGAAGACAGGTTGAAAATAACTAGTCAAAGTGGAACAGAAAGAGAAAAAAGAGTGAGAAACAAAGAAGAATAGAGCATGGCTGATATGTGTTACATTAGCAAATGAAAAACTTGTATGTAACTAGTATCCAAGAAGGAGAGGAAAGATAGGATAAATCAGAAGAACTTTTTGAAGAAATAAAGAGTTGGGGATTTCCAGATGAAAGATATTATTGTATATGTGCAAGAAATTCAGCAAAACTCCAAGCAAATAATATACAAAGAAAACCACACCCAGCATGTTATAAATTAATTATTTAAAACCAAAAAAGGATAAATCTTAAGGGACAAGGCTAAAAATACTCATTACATATAGTAGAACAACAAAACGAGTGACTAATGATGTCAACATCCCATCAGGGAAAACATAAATAAATAGAAAATAAATACTAATTTTTAGCTACAATTTTATATTCAGTAAAAATATTGCTTAAATTTTAATGGATTTTAAAGGACATTTCCAGAGAAAGCCTGAAAGTATTTGCATCTAGTAAATGCACTATAATAAATGGT
>NW_021700988.1:0-5606 GCF_005190385.1 Monodon monoceros
AGGACAGAAGTAGAGAGACACGGGCAGGCAAAACTGCACTGCAGCACCTTTACAATAGCCAAGACAGGGAAGCTACCAAAAAGTCCATCAACAGATGAATGGAAAAGAAGAACTGGTACATGTTCAGGTGGAATATTAGCCGAGGAAAAAAATGGAACAATGCCGTTTGCAGAACCATACATGAGTCTAGAGGTAATCACAACTTGAAGTAAGACAGAAAGCGAAGGACACATATCCTATGATATCACTTATCGGTGTTACCTAAAAATGGATACCAATGAACATTTTTCCAGAGAAAGGCAAAGATTCAATCAACAACCGTACGGTTAACCAAACGCAATGGCGTGAGGATTGGATAAATTAGGATATTGGGGTAAACAGAGATATACCAACACATGTGAAATATATAAGCACCAAAGACCTAAAGAATACCAAGAGAAGACTACTCAACATTGTGTCATAACCTACATGGGAAATGGATCCAAAGATGAATAGATATATGTATATGTGTAAAAGAACCACATCGTGCACACCTAGAACAAACAAAACATTGCAATCAAATTTGCTGTGATAACAAATAAAAATTAAATTAATAAAACCAACAAGAAGTAATGAGACATAAACATATGGGAGGTTTTCCTGGCATATTCCATTCTAATTTACAAGTTGGAACATTATGCCCAGGAAGCCTCTTTTGCCCTAATAGCCAGATGCGGGAATGAAGAAATGCCACAGCCTTGTGACCGTTTCCTGCAAAAGCAGCTTTAAGCACACTGCTAAGGCTCACTTAATATTCACAAGAACTGCAGCACAGTAAGTGACGTCTGAAAACCCCTGGGTTCAGATATCAATGAAAAAATTCTAAAGAGAGCAACCTTGCAAGAAGACAATGTGAAGAGGCCTGTTTAACTTACATTTTCTTTCTTTCTTTCTTTCTTTGGTTTAACAATAAAGGGCACGGAAAAAGCTCAACATCAGGAATTAATAAAGACGTGCAAATCCAATCTACAAAAACTTTTACCTGACAACAGTCAGTCATAACCTACATGGCAAATGGATCCCAAGAGGAATAGATATATGTACAGGTGTAAAACAAACACATCTTGCACACCTAAAACGAAAAAACCATTATAATCAAATTTGCAGTGATAAAAAATAAAAATTAAAGAAACGAAGAAGAAGTAATGAGGTATAAAAATATGGGGGTTCTTCCTGGCTCATTCCATTCGAACTTACAACCTTGGAACATGGCTTCCAGGAAGGCGCTGCTGACCTAGTAACCGGGTTGGAGAAGGAGAAATACTGCAGCATTTTAGGCTTCCTGCCACAACATTTTTAAACCTAGTGATAATGGTCAGTTTAAATTCACCTTAACTGCAAGCCTGTATATGACACCTGCCCTGAAAAAAAATTCTGGGCTCGACAAATGACCAAAACATTTAAACGAGGGCAACCTTTCAAGAAGACAATTTCAAAAGGCATATTTAACTCACGTTTTTCCTGTTCTCTTTTTTCTTTAACCAAAAAAAGGGCATGGAAAATTGCTCTACATCAGAAATTAATAAAGACATGCAAATCCAAAGTATAAAAACGTTCACAACAGTCAGAATGATCATCAGCAAAACAGTCCACAAACAATACAAGCTGAAGGGGTTTTAGAGAACTGTGGACCCTCTAGCTGCTGGTGGGATGTCAACTGGTAAGAGCCAGTAGTGAGAACAGAGATGAAGTGCGTTTAAAGGTAAAAATTGAGCTACCGTATGATCTGGTAGGCCCACTACTGGCCCTATCACCTGAGAAGACCAGAATGAACAAGACACAGGCTGACAGTCCTACACTGCAGCAACATTTACCCTAGCCAAGACTTGGAACCACCAAAAGGTCCATCAACGGATGAGTCCGAAAACAAGAAGTTGTCCATGTACACAAAGGAATATTACTCCGATGAAAAATAAATATGAAAAACACACAAAACTAAGGAGACATATACTTTGGGGGTGTATCCGCGCACAATCCCCTCTAATTTACAAGCAAGGAACACTACTTCCAGGAAGGTAATGTTTCCCTTGTAACCTGAGAGGGGAATGTAGAAATGCTGCCGCCCTGTGGCCGTTTGCCGAAACAGCAGCTTTAAAACCTGTGCTAAGGCCGTCACTTCATATTCAAAAGGACTGAAGGGCTATAAATGACACCCGCCAACAAAATGTGTTGAGGGAGGTAATGGTGAAAAACATTCAAAATATGGCACATACTCCAAAAAACCATTTTAATAGGCAAGTTGTACTCTTAACAAAAAAAAAGTACATGGCTATAAGCTCAATATAAAGAATTATGAGACATATGCAAATCCAACCACAAAAAGGTATCAGCTC
The DNA here is from genome assembly GCF_005190385.1 of Monodon monoceros. NCBI lineage: Eukaryota > Metazoa > Chordata > Mammalia > Artiodactyla > Monodontidae > Monodon > Monodon monoceros. The sequence goes on from NW_021700988.1 coordinate 2,373, forward strand.
ACAGCGGTCACAATGCCCATCAGCCAAAAAATAGAAACAATAAATGCTGAAGATGTTGTGAAGAAATGGATACCCTCAACTTTAAGTGGCCCCTAAACTGGTAAGTGCCACTAATAAAAACACAATGGAGCTCCCTTTAAAAGGTAAACATTGAGATACCATACGATCCAGCAGGCCCACTCCTTGGCCTGTAACCTAGGAAGACAGAAATGGAGACACACAGGCAGGCAAAACTGCACTGCAGCAGTATTACGATACCCAAGACAAGGAAGCAGCCGAACAGTCCATCGAGAGACGAATGGACAAAGAATAACTGGTACGTATCCAGATGGAATACTAGCCACGGAAAAGAAAATGAAACAATGCACTTTGCAGAACCATAGATGACTGTGGAGGTAATCACGCAACATGAAGTAAGTCCAAAGGCGAAAGACACGTATGCTATGGTATCAATTACAGGTGTTACCTACAAATTGAAACCAATGAAGATATTTCCACAGAGAGAGGCAGTCACAGATTTATTAAACAAACTGATGGTTAGCCAATTGGAAAGTTGTGAAGATTGGATACATTAGGATATTGCGGTTAAACAAAGATATATAAACACAGGTGAAATATGTAACCACCAAAGACCTATGGAATTCCAAGAGAAGACTGCTCAACACTGTGCCATAACCTACATGGCAAATGGATCCAAAGATGAATACATATATGTATAGGTGTAAAAGAAACGCATCTTGCACACCTAGAACAAGCAAAACATTATAATCAAATTTGTTGTCACAAAAAATTAAACTTATATTAAAAAAAGAACAAGAATTAATGAGGCATAAAATTATGGGGGTTCTTCCTGCCTCATTCCATTCTAACTTACAAGCTTGGAACACAGCTTCTAGGACGGCTCCGTTGAGCTAGTAACCACATTTGAGAATGGAGAAATCCTGTAGCATTTTGGCCTTCCTGCAAGGGCAATTTTAAACCCAGGGCTAATGGTCAGCTAAAATTCACCTCCATTGCAGGCTTGTGAGTGACACCTACCCTCAAAAACATTTTGGAGGTCGAAAAGTGACCAAAAAATTAAAAAGAGGGGAATCTTTCAAGACGACAATTTCAAGAGGCATATTTTATACACACTTTCTCTTTTCTTTCTTTTTGTCTTTTTCTTTAAGCTAAAAAGTTCGTGGATAAATGCTCAACATCACACATTCATAAAGACATGCAAATCCAATCTATAATAATGGTTCACCTCACAACAGTCAGAATGATCATCAGCAAAACAGTCCACAGACTATACAAGCTGAAGGGGTTTTAGAGAACTGAGGACCCTCTAGCTGCTGGTTGCATGTCAACTGGTAACAGCCAGTAGTGAGAACAGAGAGGAAGTGCGTTTCAAGGTAAAAATTGAGCTACCGTATGATCTGGTAGGCCCACCACTGGCCCTATCACCTGAGAAGACCAGAATCAAAAGACACAGGCTGGCACTCCTACACTGCAGTAATATTTACCACAGCCAACAATTGGAAGCAACCAAAAGGTCCATCACCCGAGGAATGCACCAAGAAGAACTGGTCCGTCTACACAATGGAGTATTAGCCACGGAAAAGCGTGACACAGTGCTCTTTGCACCACCACAGAAGGATCCACATATAATCACACAACTTGAAGTAACAAAGAAACCGAAAGAAATATATCCTATGATATCACTTATAGGTGTTACCTGAAAAATGACACCCACGGACTTATTTCCAAGAAAAGGCCACTCATGGATTACGAAACCAAAATTACGTTTAACCAAATGGAAAGGTGTGAGGAATGGATAAATTAGGATATGGGGGTGACAGACCTATACTAGTACGTATGAAGCATATAATCACCAAAGACCTCTGGAATACCAAGGGAGGTCTACTCAACACTCTGCAATAACGTACATGGGAAAGGATCCAAAGATGAATAAATAGATACATAGATATAATGAGCCAGATTCTGTACAACTAGAAGATACACAACATTTTAACCAAATTTGCTCTGATAAAAAATAAAAATTCAATTGAAAAACAAAGAAGAAGTAAGGAGATATAAGCTGTTGGGGGTTTGCCTTGGCACATTCCACTCTAACTTACAGCCTACTAACACGATTTCCAGGAAGGCTCTGTTGCCCGAGTACCCTGCGTTGTAAATGTAGAAATGTTGCCGCCTTGTAGCCGTTTCCCGCAAGAGCGGCTTTAAACCACGGCTAACGGTCACTTAATATTCACAAGGACTCACGGCTGCAACGGACACCTGCCCTCAAAAAAATGTTCTGAGGTATGGAGTGGCCAAAAAACCTCAAATGAGAGCACATTTTTCAAGAAGATCATATGAGAGGTAAGTTTTACACACTCTTTTAAACAACAGGGAAAACGGATAACAGGTCAACATGAGGAATTATTAGACTCATGGAAATCTAATCTACAAAAAGGTTTCAACACACACCAGTCGAATGACCATCAGCAAAAAGTCTACAAACAATAAATGCTGAAGAGGTTTTAGAGAACTGTGTACCCTCTAGCTGCTGGTGAGATGTCAAGCGGTAAGAGCCAATAATGCGAGCAGAAAGGAACTGCGTTTCAAAGTAAAAACTGAGGTACCATTCAATCCGTCAGGCCCATGGCTGGGCCTTTCACCTGAGAAGACCGGGGTCGAGAAGACACAGGCTGGCAAAGGGGCACTGCAGCAATATTCACAAAAGCCAAGACATGGAAGCAACCAAAATGTCCATCAACAGATGAATGGACAATGAAGAGGTGGTCCATGTACACAGTGGAATATTAGCCGTGGAGAACAATGAAACACTGCCCTTTGCAGCACCATAGGTGATCCTAGAGATTATCAGAGAACATAAGGTTAGTCGGAAAGCAAAAGACAGATGTCTTATGATATCACTTATAGGTGTTACCTAACAACTGACTCAAATCAACTTATTTCCACAGAGAAAGACACTCACAGACGTAGAAAACAAACTATGGTTATCTAAAAGGAAAGGTGGGAGAAATGGATAAGTCAAGGTTAGGCTTACCATACGTATACCAATACATATTAAATACATATATCAAAGAGACCGACCGTATACCAAGGGAGGTCTACGGAACACTCTGTATTAATTTACATGGGAAGAGGATCTGTACGTGAATACATATATATAATGTACAAATGAACCAGATTGTGTACACCTAGAACGAATAGTATTCTAATCCT
>NW_021700989.1:0-3024 GCF_005190385.1 Monodon monoceros
GTTTCAGACCTTCTAGGGTATTATATATAATAACTTGTCTTCTGGACGTGGTCTTGAAGCCTTTATGGATTCAGCCTCAGTAGTAGTGAACTGCACTGCTACTTGGTTTGGAGTACAAATTAGACTTTAGCCCTCCTGGAGGTTGAGTTTTTGGTACTGAAAACCATAGGAATGAAATTATTGTATTTCAACAAAGGATTGAGGGCTTGAGGCTTAAACAAGGCAACATACGTTTGGGAAGCAGTCAGCCTTGAGAGCAGGTAAGGACATGCCAGGCATGCGGCCGCTGCTTGAAGGGACTGTCCCTACTTGTTCCCCTCCTTGTTCCATTCCATGGGAGATAAATCACCAGGGCCCAGAGATCAGAAAGAATGTAAAATGAGACAAACAAAGCTGTCTCCCCCCTGCACATGCAGGTTATTTTTGATGCTTCTGGTTTTATGGGTTTTCTCCCAGGGAATTTAACCTTGAGTCGAGACAGTCTGTAGATAATGTAAACCACCACCTGGCAACCTTCCGATTTCTAGTCTATATAATCTGCAACTGTAGCATAATAAAATTTACCTTGCAACCATCAGTTGTCTTGGTCCTTCTGACCGCATCCGTCGGTGCTACTTCAGTTCCTTACCCCTTCCCTTCTGACCCTGGGCGGTGAGATCCTCTTTCTCTGGCTGGTCCGCGGCAAGTGGCCGACTCGAACAGGGACCTGAAGCGTGAAGGCAATTAAAAGAAAACGAAAGTGCAGGTAAGAGAACCCTTATGCAAAATACGTGTGGCCACCAGTAAAAGTGAAACTAATAGAGGCATAAGGCAATAGTCAGAAGTAAAATAAGATGGGGCAAAAGGGCTCAAAGGAGTGTGAATTATTTGCTCAGGTTTTACTTTCGATGCTTAAAGCTCAGGGTAATAAAGTTTCTACCTCACAGTTGACTGAATTTTTACAGCATATCCATGGTGTATCTCCCTGGTTTCCTGATGGCGGCTCTGTTGACATAGAAATCTGGCAGAAAGTTGGAGAAGATTTAAAAAATTATTATGAGTCTCGAGGGCCTACTCATGCTCCTGTTGTTACATATAGTTTGTGGACTCTGATAAAAATATGTTTAGATTCTTCTCATGATAGTGTTGATTTGAATGTAAAGTCAGAAAAACATAAGCCTCTGACAGAAGGAGAGACTGTATTATCAGCTACTGTGTCGCCACTTCCTAAACCGAAAGAGCTAATTAATTTGAATATTTTAGATGAAGAGGAACATTTTGACTTAACAGATGAGGCTTTTAAACATAAAAGAGAGAAATATCCTGAGGATGATTTTCTAATGGCTATGATAGATAAGTCAGTGAAAAAGCTGCAGGTTAATAAGGACTGTCTTCCTCAAAAATCTACATCTGTAAAAATGCTCAATCCCTTGCAGCGCGCTGTACAAGGAGCAATAAAACGAGGAGAAGACCCTGTTTTCTGTTGTCCCGTCATAGAAAGACCTGATCCTAATAATCCTCAACAAGCTACTAGGGAGCATCAGGCTCTCCCTTTTAAAGTTTTGAAAGATTTAAAATCTGCCTGTGCTCAATATGGGCCCACTGCTCCTTTTACTACTGCTATGGTTGACAGGAGAAGCTCTTCCCCCCGCTGATTGGAAGTCTATTCCACGAGCTTGTTTAAATGGTGGAGATTATTTAATATGGAAGTTTGATTTTTATGAACGGGCTGCTGAACAAGCAGAAAAGAATGCTGCCCATAATATTCCAGTTGATTATCATATGCTGATTGGGGAAGGACAATATCTTTCTTCACAAGATCAATTAACTTATCCCTTTGTTGCTTATCCTCAAATAAATCATTTGGCATTACAAGCCTGGAGGAAATTACCGTCTACACACAAAACTGAGGATCTTTCAACAATTAGACAGGGACCTGATGAACCATATGCTGATTTTGTAGATAGGTTGTCACAGGCGGTGGGGAGTCTCATTGTGGACGGACTCACTGGTACAATTGTAGTTAAGCAGCTTGCTTTTGAGAATGCTAATTATGCATGTCAGGCTACGATTCGACCTTGGAGAAAACAGGGAACATTGGAGGATTATATTCGCCTTTGTGCAGACATTGGGCTACTAACATACAGGGTGCTGCTGTGGCTGCAGCATTAACTAAAGTGGGGTTTAAAAACAATCAAAAGAAAACAAAGACTTGTTTTAAATGCGGAAAGGCAGGTCATTTTGCTAGAGAATGTAGATCTTTTAATTCTAACCCTAGTCCTTCCTTCCCTACTCAAAAACCTCCAGATGGTCAGAAAATCCCTGGTTTATGCCCTAAATGCAATAGGGGGAAACACTGGGCACAAGATTGTTGCTCAGTGGCCCACAAGGATGGGCCACCACTGTCGGGAAACTCCTCCCGTGGCTTTCCCCGGCCCCAACAAATAATAAGGGCAATGTCTGTGTATCCTCCTCAAATTATCAATCAGACATTAACCGAAAACAAAAACATAACAATATCCTCGCTCTCCAGAGCAACACCAGGAAGCGCAGGACTGGAGCTCAGTACCTCCGCCCGATATGTATTAACTCCTGAAATGGGTCCTCAGGCCCTCTCTATGGGCATCTGTGGACCTTTACCCAAGGGTTTGATGGGACTATTATTGGGAAGAAGTAGTGTCACCATGAAAGGTTTAACTATTATGCCAGGAGTCATAGATTCTGACTACGAAGGAGAAATAAAAGTCATGGCACAAACTATTAAAAATATAATAACTATTTCTCCTGGTGATATAATTGCACAATTGCTACTTTTGCCCTTTGTACCTCATGGACAAATTTTACAACATCAAAAGAGAGAAACAAAGGCTTTTGGATCGTCTAATGCTGCCTACTGGATTCAGAAGATAGGGAAAGAACGCCCAGAAATGATATGAACCATTAATGGAAAGGTTTTTTCAGGTTTGTTAGACACTGGAGCTGATGTCTCTGTTATGATGCAGATACACTGGCCTAAACGTTGGCCCATTAGTCCTACTATTACAG
>NW_021700990.1:0-449 GCF_005190385.1 Monodon monoceros
AAGTGCAATTCCAGTCTACCCCCTGAAATCGTTTTCCTGAAATTCTGCCCCGCTTTCAAGTCCTCTTCGAAGACTTACTTCAATATATTTTTGGACGATAGCTGTCATTCATAACTCTGCAGGTTTGTGAATTTCAGTCTCCCTGAGCTCCTTTCTTCAACTCGCTTTCTTGTGAGCAGGCCGCAAAACTGCAGGATTGCTTCAGGCCCTAATCTGTTTCTGGCAGGGCATGCTGAGCCTTTGGATAATTCCTCTTCCTGGTGGGAAATGAGCATTCCATTTGCCCCTGCGGACACCTACAGTTAGTCTCTCATTGGTTCTCACTATTCCTGTTCATCTTCCACAGAAATTGCAAACTGTGCCAAACAGGAGGTAAAAGGCACTGACTCTCCAAGTGGGGAGAGTGTTAGTAAAGCGTCTGGAATGGTGATCCCGAGTACCAGGGGACG
>NW_021700990.1:549-1204 GCF_005190385.1 Monodon monoceros
CCCATGCATGTTTTAGCTGAAGGAAGAATCCCTTCAACCTGGAGAATTGGGACCCATGGAATGGGTACCATGCAGTATGACTTCAAAGGGTCTGCGTTTGCTCACCGAACCTCACCAATGCCATCAGCCCGAAGTGTCCAGCCTTATGTCTCACCCAGCTCTGGGTGTAGATGTGGTAAATCCAGGTTGCATCACAAGCCCTGAATGAATTATTTAAGAATTGCTCTCTATTTCACTGTCATGGAGATTTGTTTTTGAAATTTATTTTGATAATGGGATTTATCGGATTCTCACTGCTGCCTTTAGGCCACTGTACAGATGCTTGATTTCCTTATGGAGACATATAAATCCATGGATTTTAAGATTCTTACTTGTCAGGTATATTCCCAGGCGTTGAATATGGGGTGTTGAGTTCATTTCGTTGAGCAAGGCGTAGATCTTGTCTATTATATATTTGGCTTATGGAACGGTAAATGTGCTAATTTCAATCTTTGGTTTTATGCAGCACCCCAACTCACCTTTCCCCATAAGCAAGCATAAGTTGGTTTTCTAAATTTGAGACCCTGTTCTGTTTTGTAATTCAGTTCATTTGTACCAAGTTTACATTGCGTGTATTAGTGATATCTTATGATGTTACTTTTTCTGTGTGACTTAT
>NW_021700991.1:0-2022 GCF_005190385.1 Monodon monoceros
ATCTCAGTTGATCCACAAAACATGAATTAAAACCACTTCTTGTGATGGTTAGTTTTCATAATCAAACCCAAAAATATACATGTATTCATTCTTTATTTAAGAATTGAGTGTGTGTGAAACACTGTGTCTGTGAGATGCTATAAATACAGTGAATTATTAGTTAGAGATGTGGTTGCAGGAGAAAGAAACTCAACTCATACTAGGTTAAGCAAAATAAACAAAAAAAATTAAAATTTGCTTTTTTGACTCATTTAACTGTACTATGACAGGGCAGAAATGGAGCCCTCTTGGGGATATCCTGGTCCGGAGACTACAACAGCTCTTCTCTTCTCCTCTCTTCTCTCCCCTTCCTTCCCCTCTCCACCATCCCCTCCTCCCTTTTCCTTACACTCTTCCCTGTTTATGCACATTGATCTCACTCACTCAGGACAGCTGCTCCTAGGAGGATGAAAGAATTCTAACACTTATACCCCAAGGGCATCCTTTATTGGCAACCACAGAGACACCTGGATGATTTAAAAGATAAAATATTATGTGGTAGAAAAGAAACACTTGGTGATTATTATAGGTTTAGACCAGATAGTATCTGACAAAGGACTCAATTTAATCTGAGTTCAGGCAAAGTAGATGAGTCATTAGGTACCTACTGGTAATAAATGAAAGAATGTCTTGTTCAAATAGGATTAGACAAAAAGGTAGTTAATGATACAAGTAATTATAAGAACTAAAAGTTCATCAGAATCAAGCTGGCCAACAAGATTACAAAAACCTAATTTATTTCTATATATTTGCTTCACCCTTTGCAGTAGCTGTTTCCTCTTAATGATGTAACAAAATGGCCCCCAGCAGCTTCAGATTACTGTGTTCTCTTCTTGCAAGTCTAGAGAGCATTATTTCTCATAGCTCTCATAGCGTGCAAGGAAGCTTCTTTCTAAGAAGCCCTCATTAAATGTCTACTCATAACTAATTGGCCCTTCGTAGTTCCCATGCCTTGAAATTTACCTGTGGTCCTGGGATTTGGATGTACTAATCCACTTAAGTTGGGGTTGGGTTCAGCTTCAACTGAAGCACAAAGGCTAAATCCACCCCCAGCTTAAGTGGATTAGCATATCTAATTCCCAGGGCCATAAGCAAGTTTCAGGGCATGGAATCCAAGCTGTTTCCAGGAATGATTTCTGTGATACTGAGAATTTCAATTTAAACACAAATGGATGCAGTTTAGTGTACACATTAAGCACAAGACATGGAATTTCTTTTTGCATAAAGCAGGCAAAATTGTATGAGGCTGCACTGTAGTTTAGCATTCTCAATTTCCCTGTAATTTATGTATCCATTCAACAAATATTTAGTAGTCTTACTATATGCCAGGAACCATGCTGTTCACTAGGTTATAGCAATAGGTCCATGAACCAAACTCTCCATTAAGTGTCCTGCACAATTTTCTTATTTAATTTTGGCTGAAGCTCTTTCAGAGTAGGTATTTGTATTATTTAGCATTCTCACTGCACAACCAGATTCTGGATAAATCAAGCAGAATGGAATTAATTAAAAAGATATTAGGGAGTTAACAGAATTAGCAAGACCTACAGATTCTGGGTTAGAAAAGAAAGCAAGATTATCTCCAGAGGCATAAGCTATAAGAATCCCAAGAGTCTCCTAGAAGCAATGACTGTTTAGTACCCTATTAGTGCTCCTTAAATGAATGCCTTACAACTTCCCAAATACTTGGATCAAATGAAAAAAGGGAAAAAGCATTTTGTTAGCCAAGTCAAAGTCATACGGTGGGGAAGAAAGAAGAATCTGGCATCTTCATATTCTATAGTGGAATAAACATGATTTTCTACTCAAAAACTCATACAATCAAGTATTCCTCCAAAGTGAATAGGGGTACTAATAGTAATGAGATTTGCATACATTCCATGTGTGATAAGTGTCCATGCCATAATTATTATCTCCATTTTACAGATGAAGAAACAGAAGTTCAGACAAAAAGAATCATAATTTTTTTTATTCTCAAACACT
>NW_021700992.1:0-5807 GCF_005190385.1 Monodon monoceros
GTCTTTAATCCATTTTGAGTTTATTTTTGTGTATGGTGTTAGGGAGTGTTCTAATTCATACTTTTACATGTAGCTGTTCAGTTTTCCCAGCACCACTTATTGAAGAGACTGTCTTTTCTCCATTGTATATTTTCGCCTCCTTTGTCATACAGTGTGAAGTAAGTCAGAAAGAGAAAAGCAAATATCGTATAATAATGCATACATGAGGAATATAGAAAAATAGTATAGATAATCTTATTTGCAAGGCAGAAATAGAGACACAGATGTAGAGAACAAATGTATGGATACCAAGGGGGAAAGGGGTGGGATGGGAGGAATTGGGAGATTGGGATTGACACATATACCTTAGATACTATGTATGAAACAGACAACTGATGGGAACATGCTGTATAGCACAGGGAACTCTACCCAATACTCTGTGGTAACCTAAATGGGAGGGAAGTCCAAAAGGGAAGGGATATCTGTTCGTGCATGGCTGATTGATTTTGTTGTGTGGTGGAGGCTAACACAACATTGTAAAGCAATCATACTCCAATAAAAATTAATAAAATAAATAAATTAATTTTAAAAATAGAACCAAAAATAGCAACAATACAAAAAAAACTTAGGTCACTTTAATGCCACCTGGTGCCTGTGAGACAAAATTGAAAACATACATATGGCTGTTTGCCAAATTTAAATACAGGAGCATAGTGTGCTTTATACATACTTAAAAATAGACACAAATGATAACAAAACAATGATACATCCTAAAAGACGCTACTTGAAAATCTCTTGTTATTCATTATCCTAACATTTCTATAGGAGTTTAGAATATAATTGAGAGATTCTTCCTTCAAAAATATATAACTATGAAATGTATTACTCATTGGGCATGAATGGCTGAGTCTAGGAAAAGACAACACATAGCCAAATGTGTAATGATAACTAGAGTCAAGAGTGCCAGGACAAACCATGTTAGTTTAAATTACATATTTTAAAAATCCACAAAGAGTAGACATGAGTTTAACTACATAAACTGATTCCTCTTTTGTTAGATTTTTTTGGCAGACAAAATGTAGTGGTGTGATGTTCATATTGCTGTGAGTGTATCACTAAGGTGAAGGGCTCATCCTTTTGACTCTTAACATGAAGATGTGTACTGTGTAACATAGTCATTATTCAATGATCAGTTGTTATGACTTCATCTTTCCTCCCCTTGTAATTTTCTTGGGACAGTATTTTAATTGCACTTTATTAAATGATATTCTAATTTAATTATATTATATAATAAGGGTCCAGCTAGTTATTCTGTTAATGTTCTCCAGAATATTATCACATGGCATTTTTATCATTCCACTTAATGCCTCTGATTGAATTAGGACTCTCAGCTTTGGAATAGCAGTGAATTGTTTTGTGTTTGGACCACAGATCATTCATTAATTTTGGGGAGTTCTGTGTAGTGGGCTTCAGGGTAGAGACAATGCACTTTGAATCCACCATCTTTTAAGGCAAGCCATGTACTGATGTGCACAAAATGATCTCCAAAAATCATAAATTGGTTAGGATTAGGTCACTTTTCACTTAGAAATTATTCAGTTGAAATTGATAATTTGGTGGGTCAAAACCAGCTGAATGTTGGAATATCATGGTTTGATCACAGTTGACATCTTATTTCTTAGACTTTGATAGCATGGAGGAACAGAGACGGGTGATTTCTGCATTTCCTGCTTTTGACAAGATATGGAAATATTGCTCTACCAGGGGAATTACTATTTTATCAGCTTTACCAAGTTATACAGAGTCAAGAAAGATAATAAAAACCATTAATATCACTCACTAAAAGGATTTCTATTTCTTTAACTGCTAACTCAGTTATTTTAGTAACATAATGGTTAACTCAGTAGAGGGTCTTTCTTTTAAATTATTCACAGGAAACCATTAAGACAGATTTCATTCTCTTAGGAAAATAAGAGGCTTTGGGGAGCTATCTGTAGGACTGCTTTTGAGGAAGACTCTAGAGGCTATTGTGATCACTCATCTACAAACTTGTGATAGTCCTTGTTGAATCAGTTTCAATGTGAGCCTTTTTGAGAATAGTTGAAGAAATGTTCTGTTAGAATAAAGATTTAATTCCACAGAGAGAGGTGACAAAGACCCACAACATCAAAAGGTTCCTGTGAAACAGTTTGCATCTAATTAGAATCGGAAAGTGTCAAGTATAAAGAAAAAATGAAACTGCTTGATATGTTATATATATTTATATATATGTTATATATGAGATGTTGCTCAGTATGTTAAATATATATGAAATTCTTTAAGTAGTTTTCATTCTCAAGTTATATTGTAAGGTAGAAAAAAGACATCTAGGCTTCATTTGCATTTACAAATGGAAAGGAAAAAATGAGAAAATAAATCAAGTTTCAAATTTTTTTGAAATGGATTAACTAAGAAAAAATTTTCTTGAAATTGATTGAAAATGGATATTATCCCCTTCTACTTTTCCTGATATATGTAAAGAGGCTAGAGGGTAAAAAAATCTTGAAGTGACAGGGAGAGCTCTTCCTGGATCTACTAGTTAGATAAACATAAAGAATTCTGGGGATAAAAAAGTTGATTATATTTAACATCATTTATAAAGGAAGTTTTTCTCTTAAGTTCTTCAGTATGTTGCTGTTTAGGTCACAAAAGTTTGTTTAATATCAGGAAGCATAACCTTTAAATCTCAAGACTTCTGTTTAACTTGGATATGCAAAATATTCTTCTTCACTGATATTATAATATTCTCTCCATATAATTAGGAAACAGTTTAGAACATTATTATTATAATTTTGCATTCCTCAATTTAATTTTACATAGAATTTACTGACTGTAGAATCATGAGTCTTTCTCATTATTTGGTTTCACAGTAATTCCCCTGTATGCTTTACCTGCAAAACCACTTTAACATGTAATCCACATCACAAATGTTACAAATCCTGTTATAGTAGTTTGCTCAAGATTCTGCACACATTTTTTCCAGTGTGCAATGAAGCAAAGATAACTGAAATACTATACAGTGGAAGGATTTGGCATTGAAATCGACCTAAAGACCTACTTGGGTATAGCAAGCCTTCAGAATGGGTCAAATAGACATTTATAATATTTCAGTAGAGTAAAGATAAGTTCCACACAGACAGCTTTTTCCCCCTCCACATATAGTAAAGGTTTAATGTGAATCTCTGGAATGATGGTATTGGCAGTATAGAGTATCAAATAGCCTGTTGGGGATTAATTGTTCCTAAATGTGATATGAAGAAGTTTCCTTAGAGCACCTTCTATTTTCTAAAGATAGCTGTAATATGTGCTGTGCTTGATTACAAGGATGCAAAATGACTTTTCCATATTAAACCATTTCTTAGGCACTACTCAAAATTTAACCATAATGGATTCCAGTAACTAGAAAGTGATTGTGTATGAAATGGACACAATAAATATTTCCACCCCTTATGATCAGAGATTAGTAGAATGTGAAGTGACCACCAAAGTAATTTGATTGATTGATTGACTTTTTTTTACCTAATAAAATATTTGAGATATTAAATAAAGAGCTTTTCATAGAAACTCTTTTTTGTTTTCTTTTGTTTCTGTTTTTGTTTTTGTTTTTTGCGGTACGCGGGCCTCTCACCGTTGTGGCCTCTACCGCTGCGGAGCACAGGCTCCGGACGGGCAGGCTCAGCAGCCATGGCTCACGGGCCCAGCCGCTCCGCGGCATGTGGGATCTTCCCGGACTGGGGCACGAACCCGTGTCCCCTGCATCAGCAGGCGGACTCTCAACCACTGCGCCACCAGGGAAGCCCCATAGTAACTCTTAATATCAATATCTCCATCACCCCTGCATATTCCCTCTAGAAACCCTGTTTTTTGTCCTATCTCTTCCCAACCAGTGCCTTGATTTGCACCATTTGAAATCAGTTCTCAATAAACACATCTGAGATTGAGAGGAAAAGACAAGAAAGCAGGAGTTCCTTGAGATTGTTATTTTGATGGTTTGGCTGAGATAAAATTGTTACCAACCATGAATTTTCCTTAGCTCTGTGGTCCAGTTTCTTGCTGGAGTGGCCCTTACACAGAAAGTCAATATATGAGACCACAGTGAGAATCATAGAAGAATGTCACTGAAGGTGTGTTTATCTCAGTGGTTCTAAAATTGTCATCTGTGATCCTTTGAAGGTTTCTGAGAGTAGGTTTCAGGGGATCTGTGAGTCAAAACAATTTTCATGGTAATACTAAAACATTGTTTGCCTTTTTCACTATTTATACTAGTTATGCAGAAGCAACAATGGGTAAAACTTCTGGCACCTTAGCACAGATCAAGGTGGTGGCACCAAACTGTGGTGGTAGTTATTGTATTTTTCATTGCCATACACCCATATTGAACACACACACACTCACACACACTCACACTAGTTTCACTTAAGAATGTTCTTGATGAAGCAGTAAAACTGAATTCTATCAATCTCAGTCTCTGAGCACACTTTTTATTTATTTATTTTTGAATTCCTTTTTTTATTATTTTATTTTTATTGCCGTGTATTTGTTTTACAGTGTTGTGTTAGTTTCTACTGTACAGCAAAGTAGAGTTCCCTGTGCTATACAGCAGGTTCTTATTAGTTATCTATTTTATCCATATTAGTGTATACATGTCAATCCCAGTCTCCCAATTCATCCCCCCCACCCCCGCTTTCCCCCATTGGTGTCCATACGTTTGTTCTCTACATCCGTGTCTCTATTTCTGCCTTGCAAGCCAGTTCAACTGTACCATTTTTCTACATTCCACATATATGTGTTAATATACAATATTTGTTTTTCTATTTCTAACTTACTTCACTCTGTATGACAGTCTCTAGGTCCATCCACATCTCTACAAATGACCCAATTTCGTTCCTTTTTATGGCTGAGTAGTATTCCACTGTATATATGTACCACATCTTTTTTAAAAATTAATTAATTTATTTATTTTTGGCTGCGTTGGGTCTTCGTTGCTTCGCACGGGCTCTCTCTAGTTGCAGTGAGTGGGGTCTACTCTTCATTGCGGTGTGCAGGCTTCTCATTGCAGTGGCTTTGCTTGTTTTGCAGAGCATGGGCTCTAGGCACGTGGGCTTCAGTAGTTGTGGCTCACAGGCTCTAGACAGCAGCCTCAGTAGTTGTGGGGCACGGGCTTAGTTGCTTCACAGCATGTGGGATCTTCCCCGACCAGGGCTCGAACCTGCGTCACCTGTGTTGGCAGGCGGATTCTTAACCACTGCACCACCAGGGAAGTCCCTGCATGTGTCTTTTTGAATTATGGTTTTCTCTGGGTATATGCCCAGTAGTGGGATAGCTGGGTCATGTGATAATTCTATTTTCAGTTTTTTAAGGAACCTCCATACTGTTCTCCATAGTGGCTGTTTCAATTTACATTCCCACCAACAGTGCAAGAGGGTTCCCTTTACTCCACACCCTCTCCAGCATTTATTGTTTCTAGATTTTTTATGATGCCCATTCTGACCAGTGCCAGGTGATACCTCATTGTAGTTTTGATTTGCATTTCTCTGATAATTAATGATGTTGAGCATCTCTCCATGTGCCTCTTGACCATCTGTATGTCTTCTTTGGAGAAATGTCTCTTTAGGTCTTCTGCCCATTTTTTGACTGGGTTGTTTGTTGTTTTGATATTGATCTGCATGAGCTGTTTATATATTTTGGAGATTAATCTTTTGTCTGTTGATTTGTTTGCACATATTTTCTCCCATTCTGAGAGTTGTCTTTCCATCTTGTTTATAGTTTCCTTTGCTGTGCAAAAGCTT
>NW_021700993.1:0-1537 GCF_005190385.1 Monodon monoceros
CCCCTGGTACTCGGGTTCGCCATTCCAGACGCTTTACTAACACTCTCATCACTTGGAGAGTCAGTGCCTTTAACCTCCTGTTTGGCACAGTTTGCAATTTCTGCACAAGATGAACAGGAATAGGGAGAACCAATGAGAGACTAGCTGTAGGTGTCTGCACGGGCAAATGGAACGCTCATTTCCCACCAGGAAGAGGAATTAACCAAAGGCTCAGCGTGCCCTGCTGGAAACACAATAGGGCCTGAAGCAATGCTGCGGTTTTGCGGCCAGCTCACAAGAAAGCGAGTTGAAGAAAGGAGTTCAGGGGCACTGTAATTCACAAACCTGCAGAGTTATGAATGACAGCTATCGTCCAAAAATGTATTGAAGTAAGTCTTTGAAGAGGACTTGAAAGCGGGGCAGAATTTCAGGAAAACGATTTCAGGGGGTAGACTGGAATTGCACTTAAAGCATAGGAAAAGAGGCAGAATGTCGACAATGATGCACTTGGCCAAAAAGTGCGTATGCGTTTTTTCCTGAATATATTGAGGAAAAAACGCATACGGCCTTTTTGGCCAACCAAGCAAGCGTGTAAAGGAAATCTGCACTACAATGAAGTCTCACTGCCCCCCGGTCAAAAGGGTCATATGAAAAAAGTGTAAAATCCAGAAAGGCAGGACAGGTCATGGAGAACAGGGAGCCTTGTTATGCTGATGGGCGGGATGTAAATTGCCAACAGCCACTCTGGGGAAGTGTATGGTGTTTCCTGAAGCACGTAGGAAACAAAGCAACACAGCGTATGGCACTTCCACTTATGGTCCTATAGCTTAGGGAAACTAAAATCAAAAACACACAGCCACCCCAAAGTTTGGGACGGCTCTGTTTGCAGGAACCTCGTCTACGGTTCAAGTTAAATATCCGAGAAACCAAAAAATGGATAAAGGGGTTGTGGTACGTACGTACAATGGAATATCGCTAAGCAATGAAATCTACGTCATCAGGCCCGTAGCGGCATAATGAGTGGATTCAGGTACGATGATTCTACGAGAAATAAGTCACACAGAAAAAGAAACATCATAAGTTATCACTAATACACGGAATGTAAACTTGGCTACACATGAACTGAATAACAAAACAGAACAGGGTCTCAAATTTAGAAAACCCACTTATGCTTGCTTATGGGGAAAGGTGAGTTGGGGTGCTGCAAAAAAAGAGAGATTGAAATTAGCACATATACCGTTCCATAAGCCAAATATATAATAGAAAAAACCTACTCCTTGCTCAAAGAAATGGACTCAACACCCCATATTCAACGCCTGGGAATATACCTGAAAAGTAAGAATCTTAAAACCCATGGATTTATATGTCTCCATAAGGAAATCAAACGTGTGTGCAGCGGCCTAAACACAGCAGTGAGAATCCGATAAATCCCATTATCAAAATAAATTTCAAAAACAAAACACAATGACAGTGAAATAGAGAGCAATTCTTGAATAATTCATTCAGGGCTGGTGATGCAACCTGGATTTACCACATCTACACCCAGAGCTGGGTGAGA
>NW_021700994.1:0-26353 GCF_005190385.1 Monodon monoceros
GCCCTAATAGAGGTGGAAGTCGGGAGGAAGGTTTAAGGGTACAGGTAATTTACATCCTATAGGCCTTTTAAAAATTGTTAAGCTTGGCCTGAGAAAGCTATCTCCTTTTTCCTCAAAAAAATGACTTAGCCCAGCCCAGCCCATGATTAGTTCTAGGTCTGTGAAATAGACCGGAAGCCTGGGGTGAACTCTGAAACTTACTTTCAAAACAGAGATTATTGAACACCTATTATGTGCTAGCACTGTGCAAAGTTTTTTATGTACTTCAAAAAGCAATCTTTACAGTATCTAGCCAATATGTCTCTAAATCTTCATTTTCTAGACTTGAGATGACTTCTTAGATTAGATGGGGTTACCCAGAGATAAGTAGTGAAAATGTGAGGGCAGAAACCAGGCGTCAGGGTGGAGGTGGCTGCCACAGACAGGAAGTGAGGGCATCCTGTATCTTAGGTCACAGCTGCCCGTCTACCTCAGAGACAGGGGTGATGTCTGCGGATTCTGACCAGAGCACAGTTGTGAGACTTGGGAGGGAGGCCCTGGGGGCCCCTAGCTTCCCAGCTGGAACTATCTCCTGGCAATACTGACCTTTCCACACAGCCCATCTTGCCACACCATGTGGAGAAAGGAGATGAGTAACGTTGGCCTGTCACCCCAGCAGAATCTGCATTTAACTGGGATGAAAGACTTAGCCTGAAGGGATAGAGCTTGGTGAGATTCTGAGCATCAGTAGGAATTTGGGGGGAGGGAGGGTTTTAAAAGGACCCCTTGGGTGCCCTTCCCTTTACTCCAAAGGGCAGAATTTTGTCCTATTTGGAAATGTGGCCAGTCTCCTCACTCCCCCCACCCTCCCATAGATTTGAAACTCTGGGGTATTTGCTTGTCTTTGTGAGTAGGGACAGGCTTTTACATTTAGGAACATTTTTTGGGGGAGATAAGGTATATGAAAGGGTTTTATAAATAGTAAAAGGTTACATAAGTGTAAGGTGATGCTTTTCTTACTGCTTCCTATGGAGACTGATGCAAGCAGAGGTCTCTGATCTCACTCCCACTGGGAGCCTTTCTCCCTTCCTTGGAGCCTGACCCAGATTTGAAGCCCAGGAATACATCTTATGTAAGACTTGGCTAAAGTGATAGAGCCCCTCTTCCCAGTTCAAATTTCGTTAGATTTATATCAATTAAAGTTTTTAAATTAAGCGTTTACATTGTGCCCAGGCACTGTGCATAGTTGAAAACATTAAGAATAATATATGCATGATTCCTGTATTCAAGGAACTTATAGTTCAGGACTGGCTAAATAAAGGGAAGGGGGCATGGAATCTTATTGTTAAATGAAATTTTAATTAAAAACCTCAATATGTAACATGAAGAGGGGCTGGGCTGCATTAATTGAGGTGGAGATAGAGGAAGGGAGGGGTGAAAGAGGTAGAAGGTCAGAGGTCATGTTGGCCGGACCTCACCATGTCCCCTTGAGGCCCTTCTAGGGTTTTTCAGAGGCCAGTTCAAAAGGCAATAATTTCTATAAGGCTTCTAGAAGAAAACAGAACACTTTCCTGGCTTGGAGATAGACCCAAAAGCCCTAAGTATAAAAGGAAAAAATGATAAATTAGAGAATATCGAAGTTTAAAACTTCTGCTCACGAAATGACAATCGCTAAAATAAATAGGGAAACCAGAGTGGGAGACCATATTTGAAATACTTATATCGGACAGTAAATTTGTATCCAGAAAATGTGAAGAACTCCCACAACTCAATAAAAAACAAATAAAAAACAATATAAAACATTGGTCAAAAGACTTACACATACACTTCACAAATGAATAGTACATTACTGGCCGGTAAACCAAATTAAAAAACTAGTCAATCATTCGGGGAGTATAAATCAGTAGCTTGACAACAGTTTGCTTTTAAATAGCAGTGCCACCATTTGAAATGGCTTTGTGTGTGTCCTTAACAGTTCCACGGATTCCCAAGTGCTTTTTCTTATTTTAGTTATAAAACTTTTTCTCATATCCCTTCTCTGCCTCCAAATTATTTTTATCCATAGCACTAAAGTCATGAAGATACAGCTAGATGATCCATAGATGTCAACGGTTTTGTAATCCTTCATTAATGGCCTCCGAGGCCTCTTTTCTAAGTTCAGAAATGACATATTAATATTTCTGTTTGCCAGGGAGCGATCTCCCAGTGGGCTGCAGTCACCATCCTCTGTAAACATGCAAACTCGCGTTACTACTAGTATAGCACCTTAACGATTTTCTCTTGCCCGTAAACAGCTACACTTGTGAAGTACAAGTGACACCCAAAACGAGTGCTAAGAGACTCCTGTCCAGGGCTCTAAGAGGCTCTTCCAGGGACTAGGGAACACTTGGAAAAATTATGGCAAAACCCACAGTGATATACGCCCACCAGACATGTAAAATGAAAATCTTGGTCACACAAGGGTTCGCAAGGATGTGGAATAACTGGAATTCTTATAAAGTGCTGGTGTGAATGCAAAATGGTACAAGGCGCTTCAGAAAGCAGTTTGTCAGTTTCTTATAAAGCTAACATATGTAACATATATATAAGTTATATATAACTTATAACTTTCTTATAAAGCTAACCCTATGGCCCAGCTACCCTACTCAAGGAGTTTTCATATCTGAAAACATATGTCCACAAAAAGACGTGCACACAAATGTACATAGCAGCTGTATTCACAATAGGCAAAAACTCGAAACAACCCAAATAAGCAGGACAATGCAGGATAAGCAAACCGTGGTGTAGTCATACATGGAAAATACTACTCAACAGTCAAAAGGAAAGTACTATTGATACATGTAACAACACGGATGACTCAAAAACATACTGAGCTAAGGAAGGCAGACACACAGTACTCTATCCTGTGTGATTCTGTTTATGTGAAATTCTACAACGGGCAAACTAATCTATGGTTTTTAAAAAATCAAAAAAAATAAGAGCCTGGTTGGGGATGGATGGAGTGGGATGGTAGCAGGAAATTGGGAAGGGCCGTGAGGGAACTATCTGGGGTGATGGGAATGTTCTAGATCTTAATAGCGATGTGGGTAACATAGGTGAGTGCATTTGTCAATACTCCTTGAACTAAAACAGTTAAGATCTGTGTATTGGGTTGGCCAAGAAGTTTGTTCGTCCTTTTCCGTACCATCTTATGGAAAACCCAAACAAACTTTTTGGTCATCCCAAAATTTTGCTGTGTGTAAATTACATCTCAATAAAAATACGAGGCAAAGAAATCACTACTTTCTAATTTCGATAAGGCAGAGTAAAGACCTTTTTGTACCCTTCTTCTCTCAAAAACAACTCACAGCTAGGAAAACAGCAAACAGCAAAATAAACTGAGGCTCAGTGAAACTAGGTAGCATCTGTAACCCACAATAATACACAGAGAGCAGAGGGGGGATGACAAGTGATTTAGCAGAGAGGATAGAAGCCAGATCTGAGCCCTGAGGGGTAGGGGTGAAGAGCGGGATGTTTGTTGATTGACAAGGGTCAAGTTCAGTGGCTTGCAGAAATCCAGAAAGGCTCTGGTGCTAGAGGAATCAGCAGGGGTGTGTGGAATGGGGACGCTGGAGCAGGACTGTTTGAGAGACTGGTGAGAAGTGTTTGCTACAGCCTCCCCACTACTTCCCTAGGACACCATCGCTATGAACCCACAAACTCCTCCTTTTACTTCTTGGCAATCCTGAACCCTTCTCAAGGTTTAGGGTCTGGGAAATCCAAAGCCAGGAAGATCAACGGTCTATTTCTATTTTCTTGCTCTGTACAACGCTCCTCTGACAAAAGAAGGTACAAAGTAGCTTATTTGCTTGAAGAGAGGAAGCAAAAGAGGAAATTTTTATTTATTTTTTAATAGGTAAGAAGTGGATTTATTTAGAGAGAAACACACTCCACAGAGTATGGGCCATCTCAGAAGGTGACAGAGGCCGAAAGAGGAAATTTTAGGTAGGGGAAGAAAACCCCAGATTAATATTGCCAAGTATCCTTTAGCTACTTATACATGCGCTTGCACTCCCTGTTTTCGAGTACTATAACTTATATTGTATTTCCTCTATAAGAGAATCTGTGAGGTAGTGAAGACACTAGTATTCCCCATCTAACTGATAAGGGAAACTGAGGCACAGAAGAGTTACATGAGCCGTCCAAGGTCACATGACCTGTTACTGTCTACTCAGAACAACGGCCCTGGTCCCTTGGCTCCAAAATGATTATTCTCTCATTATTCAATGATGACTGTGTGCTACTCTTCAAAACTACAGGCAAACAGGCAAAAGAAGAGAATATACTGTGATTCCCTTTATATAGAATTCTAGAAAATATAAACTAATCCATAGAGCCAGAGAGCAGCTCAGTGGTTACCTGGGGAATGAGAGGGCAGTACAAAGTGAGAAGCAGAGATTCCAAGGACATGAGAGAGACTTTGGGGGGTAATGGATGTGCTCACTGTTTGACTGTGATGATTGCACTGGGTTTACATATGTCAAAACATCAGATTTTACACTTTAAATATGTACACTTTATTGTGTGTTGGTTACTCCTTAATAGAGCTGTTTACAAAAATATGGGCAGAAATGAATCAGTTGCTGGGAGGCCCTACAATTACCATCTCTACTTTTCAAACCTCTATAAAACATCCACAAATATGCTAGACATACGGAATAATATACACCCTGACTTCATGGGGATAATGCTTAAAAGAAGAGGACTTCCAAAGGAGTCAAGCGAATAAAGATTTACTGAGTATCTGTTATGAACTGCGTGTTCAAGTCTCCCCCAAACTGATATGTTGAAACTCTAACCCTCAATGGGACAGTATTAGGAGGTGAGACCGTTGGGAGGTGATTAGGTAAAGATGAGGTCATGAGGGTGGAGTCCCCATAATGGGATTAGTTTCCTTAATCCCATTAAGGGATTAAGAGGGAAAGAGACTAGAGATGGCTGCTCTCTGGGCCATGTGGGGACTTAGTGAGAAGGCGGCTGTCTACTGGGTCTGCCGGTGCCTTGAATTTGGACTTCCCAGCCTCCAGAACTGTGAGAAATACACATCTGTTGTTTAAGTCACCTAGTGTATGATATCTTTGTTATAGCAGCCCAAACTGACTAAGACAAAATCTAACATGTGATCTGTAAAAATTTTCACCAAACCCTATGTGATGGCTATTACCATCATATCCATCCTGCTGGTAAGAAGTTCTCAACACAGCAACAGTTGGGGTTTGGGGGAGCCAATAACTAACACCCCCTTTTCCCACTCGCTTCCTGAGTTCTGAACCCTTTGTCTAACTCAGGAGTCAGACACACAATGACGAAAATACCAACTTCATTACGGATAAAAGCTGGTTTAGAAGGCTTGGCTGAGAAGTACTGCTAAATGGTTCTGCTAATAGGTTCTTCTGACCTGACCCAAACTCTCATATTTCAGGCTTTCCCTCAGGCCCCACTAAACTTAGCAAAGAGTAGGGAGGGATTTCAGGCTTCCTGGGGGCAGGCCACTTCAGAAGCTGCTGCTTCCATGGGTAGGACTGAGTCAAGTTGGGGAGAGAGGCCACAAGTATAACTTTGAGGGAGTCCCTTAACATGAAAACAGAAGGACTCAGAAATAAGTATTCCCCCCAACAGTCAGGTGGAATTCAGACACAGGTCCACATGCCAAAGCATTTACTACATCAGTGGGCTTCATTCTAAGAGTTGTGTGCAAAAATCATTTCTGTGCAGAGTCCTGTGTTAAAAGGACTAAGGGACCTTTGATTTAGAGAAACCCAGGGGTAAACTTTTCATTAATTGGATAACTTTCTATATTCTTTCACTCACTTAAATACTTTCTGTGCACTTAGTCTGTAGGCCTTTGAGCCCATGACTAGGCAGGCTAAGATAAATGTCATGGTCCCTGTCCTCAGGGAGCTCAAAGATTGACCAGCCATTCCTAAGTTATAGCTCCTGCCTCAACTTTCCTTTTCAGTATATCTTCCATTGATCGATTTTGCGCCTCCTGTTAAAAACAAATAGGATTTCTACTTGGGGCTCCTATAGACGTACTCCATACCCTTCCCCATCTCTTGCCTTTACTTATGTTATTCCTTTGGCCTGGAATCCAATTCAATTAAGCATAAAAATTGAACATCAGCTCTTTTAGGACTGTGGGAGCTGGAGCTACAAAGAGAGGAACACTATCTGGCTACTGGACATTGTAAAGCTTGGCCTTTAAATGTCTAAATCCTATCCACCCTTTAAGGTCCACTTCTTCTATGAAGCCTTCCCAGGTTTCCCAACGAGCCATGCTCTCTGATCTTTGCCTCCTTGGAAGTTTTTGAATTGTAGCTTTGAATGGTGCGTCTACCTGCCGATTGGTGACTCTTCAGCCACACTCACCTAGGGGAACACAATGGAAACACCCCATAACTGCATGATTCATCTCCATAGCAGAGTCCCTGAAAAGCTGGTATTTCATTCTCTTGTCCCCAAATGTTGCTGCCTAGCATACAATGGGCAGGGAAGGACATAGTCAGTGATGGCAAAGGCTACTACTGGTTGGCCTACCCCTGCATCTAGCGTGACCCACCTTTGCTTGGTGGCTACTGCCCCTCCTTCTTCACCAGGCTGTTGCCACGGCTGTCGGGTGTCCCTGCCTTCCCCTCACATCCTCCCACTGAAGCCTCTGCACTTCAAGTTTGAATAAACTCAGCCGCAGATGCCCTCACCTTCCTCCAGAGCCCAGGACTTCAGCCTTTTCTGTCCATCCTGAAGTCCAAGTCCTTCCCAGGAAGCCAGAGCTGCTCTGTCTTGGGCCCAGAGCCAGATTACATCTCAATGCAACCCTAGGGACTCCTTTGGGTTTTTCCAAGTTTAGACTCACCCAGTGTCTCACCAGACCAGGGAATATGATCAGATCTTCCTCTTTTTCCTGCTGTGTATACAGGAGCAAGGAAGACGGGAGGGCCGCCTCTATTACAAAAGAAATTTTGGTTGGCAACATAAATTCACCTCAAACCAGCATGAATAAAAGGGGGACATGGCCAGAGTATGGGGCATCCCATGGAATCTAGACAGGGATGCAGCCCAGCTGGCATCAGAAACAGTGAGCAGAGCTGTAGGGAAACCGGAAGCCCTGTTTCTCCTCCCCTCTGTTTCTCTCTGTGCACCTGCCGCATCCTTTTCTCTTCTTGCAGACTGTTTTCCTCTGTTTCCCAGTTCACATGGCAAAAAATGGCTGGTAGCTCCCATGTTTACATATCAGTCCTAACACAAAGACATGGAGAGGAGCCCATTCTGTCTCTCAGTCTCAGGTCAAAAAACTCCCAGACTGACTGGCCCAAATTGATTTGGATGTGCTCCCCTGGGCCAAGGAGGCAAGCTCGCTTTATCAGAACACAGCTTCTGCTGCAACTGTGTGGAAGCAGGAGGGGAAAGGGAAATTTTTAGAGAAGGGGGTACTGGGGCCACAATCCAGAAGTTGTCCCCCAGACCCTCTCATGGAGCACGTACTGACAGGTTCTCCCTCTAGGAAACTAGTCCCCTCCAATTCCGCATCCAGCCACCTGGACACTGGTGCTGGTAATATGCTTATTTATGGGTGCATCTTCTGGACCACTCCCTACCCCCTCCTTAAGCTCCTGGAGGGCAGGGACAGGCTTAGTGGCAGCCCCCCCCCGCCCCACTGCCTATCCAGTGCCTGCACTTGGCAGATGTCCCTAGTGGTTGCTGAGAGAATATAATACTTACACGTACCAAGAATTGTTCTGAGCCCTGTACACATTAACTTATTTAATCCTTGAAATAACCCTACGAGGTAGGAACATTTGAGGAGACCGAGGGGGTAAGTTGCATGTCCAAAATGACATAGTCGGTGGCTGAGTCAGGATTCAAACCCAGTTAGAGTGACGCTCAGGTTCGGGATCCTAACCAGCAGATCCTACCAACCTCTTCATGAGTGTTTGGTGAGTTTCTGCTTTGCTTCTCAGGTTTCTCAAGTGAGCCACATCTGAATACACACACTGGCAGCAGTGACCCCGGGTAAGGGGGGCAGGGAGGTAGAAGCCAGGAATTTCTTGGCCCTCCCTTCTCAGGTAGAATTGGCTACTCTCTTTTATGCCCATGTCTTACCTGTACACATGTAGCACCTGTAACTCTTCCTTGTACTGATCTGTTTATGTGTCTGTTTCACATATATGACCAGTGGGGCACATTTTTAATATTTGCTTAACATACTTTTATTTTAAATAAAAATATTGCTGGGAAATGAGTTGTAAGTTATAGATGTAGAAAAAACACAATAGGGAATTCCCTGGCGGTCCAGGGATTAGAACTCCGTGCTCTCACTGTCAAGGGCCTGGGTTCACTCCCTGATCAGGGAACTATAGGATCCCACAAGCCATGTGACATGGCCAAAAATAAATAAATAAATGAATAAGTAAATACACAAATAAATAAGTAAATAGGCAAACATCATTATTAAAAAAAAAAAGAAAAAACACACAAAAAAACTGTCTCATATTCCCCTCCCCTCTGCCCCAGATCCCTTTCCACAGAGAAAACCACTGTCAATGCAGCGTTAAGTCCTTTATCTGGTGATTTCCCATATACTTCTAACTCACGGCACTCCCTCTTGATTCGTCAATTTTAGACGTCAGTTCTAGACTTCTCATTATGGTAGTGAGGATTCTAAACTCATGTACTTTCCCCTCTTGTCTTCTTCTAGGTCTCCCCAGTTTCTGGTTAACAATGCTTTTGTTATCATGATTGTATAGATATTGTTTACTGTTAAGCCAATTAATATATTTTAATTACATATCCATTACTGCACAATTTTTCCCCCTGAGATTAATAATTGCCTCCAATTTTCATCTGTTTAGTGTTCTATCAACACCTGGTTACATCTTCCCACGTGCTCCCACAGCTGTAAAACACTGCCCAATGACACCTCCACATTGTCCAGTCTGTCAGACAATCCCCACACCCCACTTCACCACCCCAGCTGTCTCTCCTGGAGTCCTCTGACCCCCTTATTAGGGATCGGTTGCTGTCTCAGTCTGCCGTTTAGATGTTGTGGCTCTTTCCTTTGCTGACTTCCTGGGAATTCCTCTCACCTCTCTCGTCTCCTAATTCCCGTCTCCCAGCCCATCCTCTCTCTTCTTATTTTCTTATTTTTGTTTCAATAGAGCACACTTTCCGGTAGTAGCTTTCTAAGAAAGGGTGCATGGGAGATAATTTTTGGAAACTTTTTTTACTAAAAATCTCATCTCTGCTCACCTTTGATTTGAGTGGTACAGAATTCCAGGTTGAAAATTGTTTTCACTTAGAACTTTGGAGGCACTACTCTTGTTTTCTGTTTTCAATGTTGCCGTTAAGAAGGATTATTTTGATTCCCGTGTATCATTTGTGGTCTCCCTCACTCTGGTTTCTCAACTTATAGGATCTTTTTTGTTTGTTTCAGCGTTCTGAATTTACAGTGATGTGGGGCTTTTTCCATTCATGTGAGCACGTAGTAGGCCTTGCCAATTTGGAGAAGACTCATGCTTCACTTTGGGGATGGTTTGCTTATATTATTTCTTTGATGATTTCTTCCCCATTGTTTTCTCTGTTTTTTTTTTTTTCTGGCACTCCTATTAGTTAGAAATGACACTCCTTGGCTTTATCCCCTAATGGTCTTATTCACTTTTTTTTTATTGTCCTTTGCTTTATCTTTTTTTCTACTTTCTGGGAGATTTCCTCAACATTGCCTTTGGACACTTCTGTTGGTTGTTTTTGTTTGTTTGTTTTGCTATTGTAGTTTTGATTGCCAAGAGCTTGTGTTTTTTTATCTGATTAGTCCTCAGAAAGAAAAATTCTGTTCTTATTTCCTGATGCAATATTTTCTCCTACTTGTCTGAGGATATTAATGATGAGTTTTGTTTTGTTTACTTTTTCTTTCATTCCCTGCATTGTTTCTGTTTCTCCCGGGATCCATGTTATTATTTGTTTTAGTCTCTCTCTTTCATGTTTGAGACTTTGCTCTAAGGTCTGGTGATCCTTGGTTTCTCCCTCACATCTAAGAATGAAGCACTAAGAATGTGAGTAAAAGCTCTGTGTGCGTAAGTGGGGCTTTTTCTGTGGGAAACCCCAAATGTCAGCATCTGTAAGTCTCCTCTCTGGAGCAGTTTGACCTCTCCGTTGGAAAGTGATTCCCCTGGGGCTGGGCCAGGAAGGAATAAACAGCTGCTGGGTCATCAAAGCAGAGGAGGCCTGGGACCTGTC
The DNA here is from genome assembly GCF_005190385.1 of Monodon monoceros. Taxonomy (NCBI): domain Eukaryota; kingdom Metazoa; phylum Chordata; class Mammalia; order Artiodactyla; family Monodontidae; genus Monodon; species Monodon monoceros. Next base: position 10,249 of record NW_021700994.1, read on the forward strand.
CTCCAGGGGTGTCCCCAGGGAGGCAGCAAGACCCTGAGAGTCATGGCCGGGAGGGAAAGGGGTCCACAGACAGTACTTCCAAAGGCTGCTGTTCAGCAAGAGAAGTTACGAAGCAGCAGTTGCTGCTGGACCTGGCTGTGGATGGGGATGTGGCTGTCTGAGCAAAAACCTGAGCGGACAGAGGACCAAGGACAAAAGAGGGTCACTCACTCCCACTACCTGATGGCTCAGTGTTGTATGGAGCCTTATCACCCTGGTAACATTGCATGGAGAGGTACCTCAGGTAGGTCTGATTCCTTGTTTTGTTTTTGCTTCTTCTAGCAGTTTGCAGAACGGGTGCTTAAATTGAGAAATTAGGTTAACCTATAGGAAATAAAGAAAATAGTAAAAAAAAAAAAAGAAAGAAAGAAAGAAAAAGAGAATAGTAGGTTGAGGACTGGAATTCACAGCTGGTATGTGTACATTTGCAGATAAATCAACACCAAGTGTACCACATAATGATGACATAAAATAAATTCCTAGACCCCGAATGCAGGAGCTCTGGATAGGCTTCTGTTGGCTCCCTGGCATCCCTCAGCCTCTCATTGTAAGTCTAACCTGAAACCATCATCGGAAGCTAAAGAATGATTCTACCCTGTACCATCCCACTCATATATCATCAGGGAATCACCAACCCTCCAATGGGAAAGTCAGATCCATGCAGCTGAAACTGCTGACATATTTGGAGAGAATTTCAGTCCTTTAGCTTAGGAATCACACACGTGTGTGCACACATGCATACACATATGGACTGGGTTCCTAACTCAAGGGATCAGGGGAGAGATGAGGGAACCATGGGGCTCATTCCAGTCCAATTCCTGCCCAGAACTCTCCAGACAGAGCCTCAGTGCCTCTGGCGATGTAATCGCAGTCCCAAACAGGTGTCAGGTGCGGCTGGGGGCCAGCCCGACTTCTTAGCGTCTGACAGTTCCAGAAAGACAGGGTGGAGAAGAGAGACGGTGGCAGGGCATGGAGGCACACAAGAGGGCGGTGGTGGGGACTGGACTGGTGAGAAACAACCCTCCCTCCCTCCCCTCCCCCACTTCCCTGAGAGCCCCAGGGCTGAGGCAACGTGTCACCATATTTTCAGTTATTCTGCTAAGTTGTGTCTCGGGGAAGTGAAAGACAAATCTCCAGAGGTTTGCGTGTTTGATTCACACCTAACACGGCTGCTGTCTACTGCCAGGGGAAGTACTGCTGTGCAGATTTCTAGCAGCAGACTGAGACTGAGTCTTCAACTCTATAGCTGTTCTGCCTGTCTTATTGTTGGGCCTTGCGGAAGAGTGTCGATGATGCAAAGCCAGCCCTCCTTGCTAGGGATGACTCAGCACTTTGGGAAAATAGAAACCCAGGGGAGAGCACTTAGCTAAGAGTGGCAGCAACCTGTTCATCATACCCAGAGGTGAGATGCTGCTCTCTTAGATGTATGCAGTTGCATTCGAATAATACTTTGTGCTCATCTCAAAGGGCCTTAACCAGAGAGCTTCATTAAAATCTCATGAGAGCCTCATGAAATATACAAAAACTCCGTGCTCTGTATTTCAAAGAGAGAAACTGAGTCCTGAATGGCCAGCTGGGTGGCCCATGAGTAATCAGTAACAAAAAGAGCAAGAAATTCATTTCACTCTTATTGCCTCTCTCTTTCTCTCTCCAGATTAATTAATTTAACCAAATTACCCATTTTAAAAGTACTGATTTATTACTACACCTCTAAGTATATACATGCAATCTGATGAATAAAAACCAAGAAGAAAAAATCCAGTTCACAATACGAATGTCTTCGGGGATGATCTTTCTTATTAAAAAGCATTTTTTTTTCACTTTATAAGATGATTTCCCTTGGGAGTCCATTCATGGTGAGCTTCGCTGGTACACTTATTTCTTTATTTTTATTATTAGTATTTTTTAACATCTTTATTGGACTATAATTGCTTTACAATGTTGTGTCAGTTTCTGCTGTATAACAAAGTGAATCAGCTATACATACACATATATCCCCATATCCCCTTCCTCTTGCGTCTCCCTCCCACCCTTGATATCCCACCCCTCTAGGTGGTCACAAAGAACTGAACTGATCTCCCTGGGCTATGTGGCTGCTTCCCACTAGCTATTTTACATTTGGTAGTGTATATATGTCCATGCCACTCTCTCACTTCGTCCCAGCTTACCATTCCCCCTCCCCGTGTCCTCAAGTCCATTCTATACGTCTGCGTCTTTATTCCTGTCCTGCCCCTAGGTTCTTCAGAACTTTTTTTTTTTTTTTTTCTTTAGGTTCCATATATGTGTGTTAGCATACAGTATTTGTTTTTCTCTTTCTGACTTACTTCACTCTGTAGGACAGACTCTAGGTCCATTCACCTCACTACAAATAACTCAATTTCGTTTCTTTTTATGGCTGAGTAATATTCCATTGTATATATGTGCCACATCTTCTTTATCCATTCATCTGTCGATGGACACTTAGGCTGCTTCCATGTCCTGGCTATTGTAAACAGAGCTGCAATGAACACTGTGGTACATGACTCTTTTTGAACTACGGTTTTCTCAGGGTATATGCCCAGTAGTGGGATTGCTGGATCATATGGTAGTTCTATTTTTAGTTCTTAAGGAACCTCCATACTGTTCTCCATAGTGGCTGTACCAATTTACATTGCCACCAACAGTGCAAGAGGGTTCCCTTTTCTCCACACCCTCTCCAGCATTTATTGTTTGTAGACTTTTTGATGATGGCCATTCTGACTTGTGTGAAGTGATACCTCATTGTAGTTTTTTTTTTTTTTTTTGTGGTACGTGGTCCTCTCACTGCCGTGGCCTCTCCCGTTGCGGAGCACAGGCTCCGGACGCACAGGCTCAGCGGCTATGGCGCACGGGCCCAGCCGCCCTGCGGCATGTGGGAGCTTCCCAGCCCGGGGCACGAACCCGTGTCCCCTGCATCGGCAGGCAGACTCTCAACCACTGCACCACCAGGGAAGCCCCCTCATTGTAGTTTTGATTTGCATTTCTCTAATGATTGGTGTTGTTGAGCATCCCCTCATATGTTTGTTGCCAATCTGTACATATTCTTTAGAGAAATGTCTATTTAGGTCTTCTGCCCATTTTTGGATTGGGTTGTTTGTTTTTTTGGATATTGAGCTGCATGAGCTGCTTGTAAATTTTGGAGATTAATCCTTTGTCAGTTGCTTCATTTGCAAATATTTTCTCCCATTCTGAGGGTTGTCTTTTGGTCTTGTTTATGGTTCCTTTGCTGTACAAAAGCTTTTAAGTTTCATTAGGTCCCATTTGTTTATTTTTGTTTTTATTTCCATTCCCCTGGGAGGTGGGTAAAAAAGGATCTTGCTGTGATTTATGTCATAGAGTGTTCTGCCTATGTTTTCCTCTAAGAGTTTGATAGTGTCTGGCCTTACATTTAGGTCCTTAATCCATTTTGAGTTTATTTTTGTGTATGGTGTTAGGGAATGTGCTAATTTCATTCTTTTACATGTAGCTGTCCAGTTTTCCCAGCACCACTTATTGAAGAGGCTGTCTTTTCTCCATTGTATATTCTTGCCTCCTTTATCAAAGATAAGGTGACCGTATGTGCATGGGTTTACCTCTGGGCTTTCATCCTGTTCCATTGATCTATATTTCTGTTTTTGTTCCAGTACCATATTGTCTTGATTACAGTAGCTTTGTAGTATAGTCTGAAGTCAGGGAGCCTGATTCCTCCAACTCTGTTTTTCTTTTTTAAGATTGCTTTGGCTCTTTGGGGTCTTTTGTGTTTCCATACAAATTGTGAAATTTTTTGTTCTAGTTCTGTGAAAAATTCCAGTGGTAATTTGATAGGGATTGCATTGAATCTGTAGATTGTTTTGGGTAGTATAGTCATTTTCACAATGTTGATTCTTCCAATCCAAGAACATGGTATTTCTCTCCATCTGTTTGTATCATCTTTAATTTCTTTTGTCAGTGTCTTATAGTTTTCTGCATATGGGTCTTTTGTCTCCTTAAGTACATTTGTTCCTTGGTATTTTATTCTTTTTGTTGCAGTGGTAAATGGGAGTGTTTCTTTAATATCTTTTTCAGATTTTTCATCATTAGTGTATAGGAATGCAAGAGATTTCTGTGCATTAATTTTGTATCCTGATACTTTACCAAATTCATTGATTAACTCTAGTAGTTTTCTGGTATCAGCTTTAGGATTCTCTATGTATAGTATCATGTCATCTGCAAGCAGTGACAGTTTTACTTCTTCTTTTCCAATTTGGATTCCTTTTATTTCTTTTTCTCTGATTGCTGTGGCTAAAACTTCCAAAACTGTGTTGAATAATAGTAGTGAGAGTGGATATCCTTGTCTTGTTCCTGATCTCAGTGGAACTGGTTGCAGTTTTTCACCATTGAGAATGATGTTGGCTGTGGGTTTGTCATATATGGCCTTTATTATGTTGAGGAAAGTTCCGTGTATGCCTACTTTCTGGAGAGTTTTTATCATAAATAGGTGTTGTATTTTGTCAAAAGCTTTTTCTGCATCTATTGAGATTATCATATGGTTTTTCTCCTTCAATTTGTTAATATTGTGTATCACATTGATTGATTTGCATATACTGAAGAATCCTTGCATTCCTGGGATAAACCCCACTTGATCATGGTGGATGATCCTTTTAATGTGCTGTTGGATTCTGTTTGCTAGTATTTTCTTGAGGATTTTTGCACCTATGTTCATCAGTGATATTGGCCTGTAGATTTCTTCTTTTGTGACATCTTTGTCTGGTTTTGGTATCAGGGTGACGGTGGCCTCATAGAATGAGTTCGGGAGTGTTCTTCCCTCTGCTATATTTTGGAAGAGTTTGAGAAGGATAGGTGTTAGCTCTTCTCTAAATGTTTGATAGAATTTGCCTGTGAAGCCATCTGGTCCTGGGCGTTTGTTTGAAGATTTTTAATCACAGTTTCAACTTCAGTGCTTGTGATTGGTCTGTTTATATTTTCTATTTCTTCCTGGTTCAGTCTTGGAAGTTTGTGCTTTTCTAACAATTTGTCCCATTTCTTCCAGGTTGTCCATTTTATTGGCATATAGTTTGTAGTAATATAGATTGTAGTAATCTCTCATGATCCTTTGTATTTCTGCAGTGTCAGTTGTTACCTCGCCTTTTTCATTTCTAATTCTGTTGATTTGAGTCTTCTCCCTTTTTTTTCTTGATGAGTCTGGCTAATGGTTTATCAATTTTGTTTATTTTCTCAAAGAACCAGCTTTTAGTTTTATTGATCTTTGTTATTGTTTCCTTCATTTCTTTTTCATTTATTTCTGATCTGATTTTTATGATTTCTTTCCTTCTACTAACTTTGGGGTTTTTTTGTTCTTCTTTCTCTAATTGCTTTAGATGTAAGGTTAGGTTATTTGAGATTTTTCTTTTTTCTTGAAGTAGGATTGTATTGCTATAAACTTTCCTCTTAGAACTGCTTTTTCTGCATCCCTTAGGTTTTGGGTCATAGTGTTTTCATTGTCATTTGTTTCTAGGTAACTTTTATTTCCCCTTTGATTTCTTCAGTGATCTCTTGGTTACTTAGTAGTGTACTGTTTAACCTCCATGTGTTTGTATCTTTTACAGTTTTTTTCCTGTAATTGATATCTAGTCTCATAACGTTGTGGTCGGAAAAGATACTTGATACGATTCCAATTTTCTTAAATTTACCAAGGCTTGATTTGTGACCCAAGATATGATCTATCCTGGAGAATGTTCCATGAGCACTTGAGAAGAAAATGTATTCTGTTATTTTTGGATGGAATGTCCTATAAATATCAATTAAGCCCATCTTGTTTAATGTGTCATTTAAAGCTTGTGTTTCCTTATTTATTTTCATTTTGGATGATCTGTCCATTGGTGAAAGTGGGGTGTTAAAGTCCCCTATGGTTATTGTGTTACTGTCGATTTCCCCTTTTATGGCTGTTAGCATTCGCCTTATGTATTGAGGTGCTCCTATGTTGGGTGCATAAATATTTACAATTGTTATATCTTCTTCTTGGATTGATCCCTTGATCATTATGTAGTGTCCTTCTTTGTCTTTTGTAATAGTCTTTATTTTAAAGTCTATTTTTTCTGATATGTGTATTGTTACTCCAGCTTTCTTTTGATTTCCATTTGCATGGAATATCTTTTTCCATCCCCTCACTTTCAGTCTGTATGTGTCCCTAGGTCTGAAGTGGGTCTCTTGTAGACTGCATATATATGGGTCTCGTTTTTATATCCATTCATCCAGTCTATGTCTTTTGGTTGGAGCATTTAATCCATTTACATTTAAGGTCATTATCGATATGTTTGTTCCTATTACCATTTTCTTAATTGTTTTGGGTTTGTTATTGTAGGTCTTTTCCTTCTCTTGTGTTTCCTGCCTAGAGAAGTTCCTTTAGCATTTGTTGTAAAGCTGGTTTGGTGGTGCTGAATTCTCTTAGCTTTTGCTTGTTGTAAAGCTTTTAATTTCTCCATCGCATCTGAATGAGATCCTTGCTGGGTAGAGTAAACTTGGTTGTAGATTTTTCTCTTCCAAGACTTTAAATATGTCCTGCCACTCCCTTCTGGCTTGCAGAGTTTCTGCTTAAAGATCAGCTGTTAACCTTATGGGGATTCCCTTATATGTTATTTGTTGCTTTTCCCTTGCTGCTTTTAATATTTTTTCTTTGTATTTAATTTTGATAGTTCGATTAATATGTGTCTTGGCGTGTTTCTCCTTGGATTTATCCTGTATGGGACTCTCTACGCTTCCTGGACTTGATTGACTATTTCCTTTCCCATTTTAGGGAAGTTTTCAACTATAATCTCTTCAAATATTTTCTCAGTCCCTTTCTTTTTCTCTTCTTCTTCTGGGACCCCTATAGTTTGAATGTTGGTGCGTTTAATGTTGTCCCAGAGGTCTTTGAGACTGTCCTCAATTCTTTTCATTCTCTTTTCTTTATTTTGCTCTGCGGTAGTTATTTCCACTATTGTATCTTCCAGGTCACTTAACCGTTCTTTTGCCTCAGTTATTCTGCTATTGATTCCTTCTAGAGAATCTTTAATTTCATTTATTTTGTTGTTCATCATTGTTTGTTTGCTCTTTAGTTCTTCTAGGTCCTTGTGAAACATTTCCTGTGAAACGTATTTTCTCCATTCTATTTCCAAAATTTTGGATCATCTTTACTATCATTACTCTGAATTCTTTTTCAGGTAGACTGCCTATTTCCTCTTCATTTGTTTGGTCTGGTGGATTTTTACTTTGCTCCTTCATCTGCTGCGTATTTCTCTGTCTTCTCATTTTGCTAAACTTCCTGTGTTTGGGGTCTCCTTTTCTCATGCTGCATGTTCGTAGTTCCCATTGTTTTTGGTGTCTGCCCCCAGTGGGTAAGGTTAGTTCAGTAGGTTGTGTAGGCTTCCTGGTGGAGGGGACTGGTGCCTGTGGTCTGGTGGATGAGGCTGGATCTTGCCTTTCTGGTGGACAGGACTGTGTCCGGTGGTGTGTTTTGGGGTGTTTGTGACCTTATTATGATTTTAGGCAGCCTCTCTGCTAATGGATGGGGTTGTGTTCCTGTCTTGCTAGTTGTTTGGCATGGGGTGTCCAGCACTGGAGCTTGCTGGTCATTGAGTGGAGCTGGGTCTTAGCGTTGAGATGGAGATCTCTGGGAGAGCTCTCACTGACTGATATCAGGACATTGGACCAAGAGAGACATCCTGGGGCCAGGAGGTCCTTCTTGGTCCAATGTCCTGAACTCGGCTCTCCCACCTCAGAGGCTCAGGCCTGACACCAGGCTGGAGCACCAAGACCCTGTCAGCCACATGGCTTCTAGTGTTGGAAGGTGTACTGCAGAGGCAGGGGGTGGCTTTGGCTCACTGCGCGTATGAGGACCCCGGCAGCAGAAGTTCTGGGAAGTACTCCCCTGGTATATTTAAATGTTGGCTCATAGATCTTTGCTTGCCAAGAAAAGTATGAAGGCAGGGGGCAATGAAACTTTAAGCTGAAATACCCAGTTGTCAGTGCGTGCTGAAGAGCAGTTGGAAATTAACAATGATTTCTGAAATGATGGTGTAAGCCAATGAGTATATAGAATCAATTCCCAAAAATGCAACTCACATGCAGCTTTGGGGTCATATGTGTTTTATGAAAGTAAGCCCTGCCCATAGCAGTGTAAACCCAGAGGTACAGAACCCCAGAGAAGATTTATGGAGGCCTGGTGCGCTAGGCTCAGCGGGATGGAGAGGTCTGCCTTGACAAAGAAGAAACCATAGATCCCTGCCAAATGGCCTCACAGAGCTTGGCTACGTGGGAGGCTGGGACAGCTGCAGTCCTGGGGTATCAAGAAGAGACATAGGTGGTTAGCAGGTAAAGAGCTGGAGAGCCTCGGTCCTAAATCCAGATGGAGTTTACTGCCCCCTCCCTCCATGGATCATGGCTGAGATTCAGCAGCAGGGATCTCTTTTGTGCCAAAATTTTGCCTGAATTTCAACCCCCCTAGGAGACAGCGTGTGTTCCTGTGAGCATAACGGATCTGTGTTCAAATCTGGGCTCAGCCATGTTCCAGTCAAGATTCCTAATCTCTCTGAGCCTTAGATACTGCATCCAAAAATGGAGAGAGTGAGTAGCTACCTTGCAAAGACGTAGTAAGCCTGAGAGATGATGTCTGTAAAGGATTTGCATATAATAGGTGCTCCAAATTAGTAGCTATTATTTTTATTGGAAGAGAGGCTGAAATCCCATCAAGGGGAAAGAGAAAGGCTGCCATCAGCCAAAGTATGTTTGGAGGGGGGCGGACTTCAATAAAGAGTGGATGGATAGTCAGCCCTAAGCTCCGGTCTGCGTGCTCAGCAGCAATTGGACCGGTGCCAGAAGCTGCCTGTATCTGCCCAGCACAGCTTGGAAATTTGCATCAGAAGCAGCAGGGTGCCGGTTAGGTACCCTCATCTGGGACTCTTGAGTCAGGAGCTGGTGATGCAAAGAAATGGGGTGGGGGAGACTCCACTTTGAGGTTAGTGGTGGCCGTGGCATCTGTTTTCCAGGGGCAGCGGAGCCAGCGGGGGGGTTCTGGGGAGTTCCAGCGCTGGGGCTCTGGGGAGTTCCAGCGCTGGCTGTGGAGCGGGCTGAGACATCTAGCCTTCAGCTGTGGCATGTTGCTGGTGCTCATCAGAGTGGTTCTGTGGAGGGATTTTTGGCCACCGAGCCTCCCTTTGTTCTTGTCTGTGTTCGGAGACTCCCCGAAAATTCTGTAGGCTACCCCAAACTCCCTTCAATAATTTTTTTCTCTTTAAGTCAGAGACAGTCCATTTCCATCCTTAGCAACAGAAACTTGACCAGGACATCTTTCCGACCACCTTACTTAAAGTAGGTCCCCCTTTGCTCTCTGTTTCCTTTATTGCTTTCGTCACTGTTCGTCATTATTTTACCAATTTGATGCTTGTTCCTTATTTCTCTTCCCCTTCCGGATGTAAGCTGCCTGAGGGCTTCATCTGCCGTCCTCTGGGGTCCACCCACAGCCAGGGCTCCTGGAAGCTGCTTGGCACAGCATCCTGGCTATGCCCACAGATGCCGGGGCCAGCCTGCCTGGGTCTGAACCATGGCACTGCCACTGTGAGATTTCAGACCTCCATGTGTCTTGGCTTCCCTAACAGTAAAGCAGGGATCATAACAGTTCCTGTGTAAAGTTGTTGTGAGGATTAAATGAGGGCACATATGAGAAGAGTGCCCGGCACACAGTGTTCATGGATGAACTTAGGAGAAATCCAGATAAGAAGGCAGCTGCTTTTCAGGATTTAATGATCTTCGTCCCATTGCTTTAACCTTCACTCTCAGTGGAGAACCCCTTTCCTAGGGTTAGGCTGAGTTTATCAGATTGAAACTTGGGGTCCAGAACCAAGGGCCCAGTCTTCGACGTGCTCTCATCTTTTGAGTATTTCATGCTGCCCCTGTTTTGTTACATAAGCATCCCAAACCTGGGTGCTCAGAGCCTGGGAAGCCAAGCTTCTCTGAACCACTGAGTCATGGCCCGCCGTCTCCTTCCTCAGAGGCCTCTCACTGTCTTTCCCCAGCCTGCTGGGGCTAGTGGGACGGCCACTGCTTCTAGGAAGAGCTGCTCCTTCTGGGATCCCCAGGCCTTGGATGATACAGGAACATCAGGGCAGAGCCTTTCACCCAGACAGGCTGTGGCAGGGCAGCCAACTAAAACATCACATTCTTGGATGACTGCTTTTCTCCAGGACCAGTGCGTTACCTTTGTTTTTTTTCCAGTGTGTTACTTTTTCCATGGTCTTTGCTCTTCCGGCGCAGAGGGCTGGATGCCACGTTAGCCATCCATTTCTCGGTGTCTGCTGCCAAAGTCCACCGATGGTGCAACCGAGCCTGGGGCTATGAGCCCAGATGTTTGCTGCTCTATTTTAGGATTCCTAGTTCTGTCTGTTTCCCAGAAATTGTCAATCGGTCAGAGGAAAGGGAAAGCGGGGGTGGGAGAAGATGAGGCCCAAGCCACAGTGGCTCATTCCTTCCAGCTGGGTGGAAATTCCCATCCTTCAATGAAGCGAAGCACCGCCCTCCAGCCCCAGACAGAGTGACTCAGAATTCTTCACTGGTCCTGGCCACGACAAAAAAGTCTTGTTCATTTTAATAATAGAAATGGGGAGAGTACCGCATTATTTGTGTAAATCTTAGACTTCTCAGAGCACAGTCACACACTTTCCCAAACAGAGGCACAGAGAGGTTGGTCGTTGCCCACGGTCACACAGCTGGTTAGTCACGGAACTGGTCACAGAGGCTAGATCTCCTGAGCTTTAAACTGTTTTCTGCCATTCAGTAAACAGCCATTTATTATCTTTCCCCATGCCAAGGCGCCTTCCCGGGCTTGTCAGCGTCCATGTGATAGAGAACGTAGCCTGGGGGCTGGTCTACGGTAATTCCCAAGACTTCCTGTTCCTATGGCTTATTGCTTCTCAACCTCACAGGAGAGGACATTCATTCATGCAAATGAACAGCTATTGTGTGCCTGCTGTGTGCAACTACTGTGCTTTTGCAGATTCACAATTTGCAGAAGAGAAAGTTGCTAAATGCAAAATTACAATAAAATGTAGTAAAGTGCTGTGTTGTTGGCAAACACAGAATGTTTAGGGAACACAATGAAAGAGGTAATTCACTTTCTTGGGGGGAATTCCCTGGCACCCCAGTGGCTAGGACTCCACGCTTTCACTGCTGAGGGCGAGGGTTTAATCCCTGTTCGGGGAACTAAGATCCCAGAAGCCGCGCAGCCAATAAACAAAAAAACAAACAAACACTTTGTTGGGGGCAATGAGGACAAATCACAGATGAGGTGGTTTTTCCCCCTAACTTAAAAAAATTTTTTTATTGAAGTATAGTTGCTTTACAATGTTGTGTTAGTTTCAGGTGTACAGCAAAGTGATTCAGTTATATATACATAAAGAATATATATACATTCTTTTTCAGATTTTTTACCATGATAGGTTATTACAAGATATTGACTATAGTTGCCTGTGCTATACAGTAGGTCCTTGTCTCCCAACTTTTAATTGTGAAAATTTTCAAGCATGTAGAAGAGCTGAAAGATGATTATAACCACCACCTAGGTTCAACCATTGCTATCATTTGCCATATTATCTTTCTCTCTCTTGATATATAGACAGGTGGATATAGATAACTAGATACGCAGATATATACACATTTATGTAGGCATATAGCTGAATCATTTCGAAGTCAGTGAGGGATGTCATGACACTCGCTCCTAAACATCTCAGCACGCGTCTTTGAAGAATAAAGACATTGGGAGAGGTGCATTTTGAGTTGGGTCTTGTCAGATGAATAGGAGTTTATCAGACAAAAGGGGAAGGTCATTTCAAGTAATGGCAATGACAATGTATGTGAAAGCAAGTGAACGGTGTGGAGTGTTTGGGGCAAAGGTTATGGAGTGTGACCAGAGCTGAAGGGGCTGGGGAGCAGGTAGAAGAGGAGCCTGCAGCAATGGATTGGAACCAGGCTGTGGAGGAACGGGAATGTCCTGTTAATGGTTTCAGTGTGGCCCTGGGGGAGGTGGGAGATACTGGAGGCTTGAAGAGGGTAAGGACACGCTCCAATTTTTCTTTTTCTGGCACCACAGTGGGTGGGATGGGAGAAGACGGCTTAGGATGCAAGAAGGTGGACAGTGGCTGTGAGGATGGAGAAGGGAGAGTCCAGAGATTGGATGAGAGCAGACAGGACTTAGAGGCTGACTGGAAACAGGAGGGATGAAAGTGAGGGATCATTGATGGTGAGTGAGATTTCTCTCAAGAGCAACGGAATGGATGCTTTACTGCCATTCATCTAGTCACATGATGGTATGTACACCATATTGAATGAGTTTTGGACAAGTTAAGTATGAAGACACCTAATAAGCAGGTGGAAATATGGGTCTTGAACGCTAGAAGGGGTCAGAGAGATGGGTTTGGGAAGGCAGCAGTGTATAGAGAGTGGTTGAAGCAAAAACAACTTACTCTGCTAGAGGCTGAAGTACAAGGAGAGAGGCTGGCCAGGGCACAACCTTGGACGGCACCTATATGGAAGGACAGATAGAAGACAAGAGGGGCAGCCTCGGAGGTGGGAGACCAGCTAGAGGGAGGCCCGCCCACCCGCCAGGTTCCCAGTGAGCATTAAATGAGCTCATATGAGTGAGATTCCAAACTCCAGGCTAGGACTGGGTAGGTGTTGGATAAGTGAAAATACCATTCTTTTTTTTTTTTTTATGGACCATTTTTAAAGTCTTTATTGAATTTGTTACAATATTGCTTCTGTTTTATGTTTTGGTTTTTTGGCTGCAAGGCATGTGGGATCTTAGCTCTCCCACCAGGGATTGAACCCGCACCTCCTGCATTGGAAGGCAAAGTCTTGACCACTGGGCGGCCAGGGAAGTCCCGAAAGTACCATTCTTAGAGTGGATGGATGTTGTAGGTGATGAGTGTGGCTCCAGGGTCAAAAGCTGCCGCGATTGAAGGGCTGGCTCCTCCTGAACTGAGCCTTGGAAGCTGAAAGCCCTGTTCCTGTTCCCAAGAAAGGAAGACCAGACTGAATTAAAAGAGAAGGAAGGTAAACCTTCATCTCTCGAACCCTCTTAGAGCCGCGAATGTGAGTGTTTGGAACCCAGGGCAGGAAAGCGCTTTCTGCAACTCTGGAGGGGGCCAGGAGGGGGCTGTCTACACAGTGAGTGGCCCACTGCGTGGGTGCTGGCGTCAGACGACCCGGTATCAAACCAGGGCTCTGGCCTCTTGTCCCTTCTTCAATTAGCCTCTCTATGCCTCGGTTTCCCCATCGGTAAAACCACAATAGTAGGCATACCTTCCGCAGAGGTTAGCGTGAGGATGAGATGAGATGAGAAGAACCATAAATGTGGAGCACAGAGAATGCTCGCTTCATGTAGCAATTGTCCTCACCATTGCTGCCGCCCGGGGGTTCGGGAAGCCTGAGGATTTGGATCCAACAGGTTCTCCTGTAGCCCACACCGGAGCAGCACAGCCACGTGGAGAGGGGGTGGCTCGCCGGGGCTCAGCCACACAGCCCAGCGCGTGTCTCCCCTGTGCAGATGTCCGGGGCCCATTAGGCAGAGCTCATTTCTTTCCCCGCCAAACATCACGCAGCCTCCCGCTGCGCTCTTCCCTCTGTCCACCTGGGCCTGTTTCTAGGACATCTGCTATGTCAGGAGCTGATGGCCGGGGAGCTTGTGAAAGGATCACCTGTTCCCATGGCTCCCCCCCTCCCCCTTCCCTCCCACCCCACTTCTGCCGGCCCCAGCCTCCCGTGGCTCAGACAGCTGGCCACGTTCCTCCCTTCGCTTGGGGAGCTGCGGGCACAGTGTAAGGAGGCACGTTTCCTCCCAACTTGTTACGGAGGAACAGCTAGGGTTGATGCTTTGTCAAGCCTCCTGCTTTCCTACAAGATTGCTTTTCCTCTGTGCCCCTCCTTCAACCCTCCCCACCGGCCCCTATTCTCTCCCTATTGAAATGGGGGTTCATGCACTGTGACTCAAAAGAGGGCAGGTCCCAAACTCCCAGGAGATGGCAAACCACTCCTGTAGCTCCGACCTGACATCTCTGCACGTGTGTGAGACATTCACATGCCGGGGCTTGCTGTGTGAGCAGTCCTCGTGTGTCATCTGTGGCCTGTGTAAGCACCTACATATCCCTATCTAGGGCAGCGTGGAGAAATGGCCTGAAGTAGCAGCCAGGGGCCAGGGGGAATGCTGCTCAGAGGCAAGAGGACGGGAAAATGAGTAGCCCTGCGTCCGGATCTGCTGGACAGAACTGGGTTTCAATGCTGGCACCTCTGTTCACTGGGTGGGTCACTGTGGGTAGATTACTTACCCATGCTGTTGGTTTCTCCATCTGGACGGCACTGAGTTCAGTGTTGGGTCATGGGGGCCCTGCAAATGGCATGTCTCTTCCTCCAAGACAAGGTCTAGAGCAGGGCCAGGTGTTAGCCAGCTGCAAGCAGCTGAAATCCGTTCTTACTACCAAACACAGCATCTCCCTAGCACCTGCCTCTCTGGAATACCTAGGAGAGAGGGAAAGGCGGTGAGGTGTGCCAGGAGCTCTCCTTACTGAAGACCTTCAGAGAGACGGGACGAAGTGGCGCAGCTCCGTGTGTGTTTGGTGCCCTGTTTCCAACTCGAGCTGGGCTCTGGAATGACGGATGTGTGTCAGACTTTCCCTGGCTTTGTGCTGGTTTCCCTGCATTGGGGGACTCCACCAGCCCCAGTGGGGGCCATGTGAGGGGAGTGCATAATAATAAATTTCATTGCGTAAGGCAGACTGTCTGTGACCCAATTCCAGAAAGTCATCAGCTTGAAGTTCAGCCAAGAGTGTCTGCGATCCCAAGGAGCCTGGAGAGGCTGAGCTGACAATGGCTCTCCAATGACATCCACCGTGTCCAGTGGGACGCACTCCTTCTTTCCTCAGCCAATATTTCATGACTATCTATATTATGCCCGACACTGAGCTAGGTACAAATTCCAGGTTCCAGGCCACCCTGAGGCCATTTCAGACCCGCCCAGGTGAGCACCTACATCTCAAAGGCAGCTTTCCAACCGAGGAGAGCGCACCAAGTGTCTCTAGAACCAGGGATGGACTGGTGTGCTGAGGTTCCCTAAGAAATGAAGGTGGGTGGGCTGGGGCTTAAAGTGCTGCTTGCAGAGGTTTCCATCTCTGAGGGTCTTTCAGTCCCCCGTCCGCCACCCCCCTCCCCCCCCACGTGGTTTGAGAGTAAAACAATGTTTCAGTTAGGCCATTTGCTTCCCAGAGAGCAGGGGGCCTTCTCCTTGCCCAGAGCATCGCCTATCAGTGCTGATGGCTGCCCCGGCCGGTGAATATGGTAGAGGGAGTGAGTTGGTCAGAAGCCCCCTCTCCTCCCCAATCAGGGGGTGGCATCTGTTAGATTCCCCCGGTGCTTGTTTCCTGCCTGGAGTGAGACACAAGCCGGCAGACGATACCTGCCTCACGTCCCAGATCTGGAATCCCAAAGTCTTCACTCCTCAGTCCAGGAAAGAACAGGGAATTGGACATGTAAATTTCACCTTTCAGTCATTTGCAAATCCCAGGCCTCACTTTTTTGCCTCCTCTAATCTGTCATTCTACGTGGCTTCTCAGGGCCTTGGAAGATTATTAAATGAGAACAATCTAGATTTTTATAAACTTTGTTTCCAACACTCAGTGAGTAGAAGTGAGATGCTCTCAGAAAAATGACATTCGCGACAAAAGTGAAAAAGGCGATGGGGAGGGAGGGTGAAAAAGAGGAAGACAGAAACCCAGGGCGCTTAGGTAACCCTCCTCTTTTGGAATTGGCAGTATTAGGGTGAGCGGGGGGCGCTCATTTATTGCCACTGATTTCGTTGATACTTTTAGGGAATGAATCAATATGCGAGCCGTTGATACTTTTAGGGAATGAATCAATATGCGAGCCGTTGATACTTTTAGGGAATGAATCAATATGCGAGCCGTTGATACTTTTAGGGAATGAATCAATATGCGAGCCGTTGATACTTTTAGGGAATGAATCAATATGCGAGCCGTTGATACTTTTAGGGAATGAATCAATATGCGAGCCG
>NW_021700995.1:0-4101 GCF_005190385.1 Monodon monoceros
TCTTTATTCATTTTTCGCATTCTGGGATATTTACCTTGTACCGTAGATGAGGTTCTTGCAAACAGAGCCGTCCGAAATGTTGGGGTGGCTGTGTTTTTTTGATTTTAATTTCCCTAAGCTATAGGACCATAAGTGGAAGTGCTGTAGGCTCTGTTGCTTTTTATTTTAGGTGTTTCAGGAAACACAATACACTTTTCCAGAGTGGCTGTTGGCAATTTACATCCCGCCCATCCGCATAACAAGGCTCCCTGTTCTCTTTGGCCTGTGCTGCCTTTCTTGATTTTACAATTTTTTCAGATGGCCCTTTTGACTGGGGGGCAGTGAGACTTCATTGTAGTGCAGATTTCTTTAACATGCTTGCTTGGTTGGCCAAAAAGGGCATATGCGTCTTTTCCTGAATATATTCAGGAAAAAACGCATATGCCGTTTTTGGCCAAGTGCATCATTGTCGACGTTCTGCCTCTTTCCCTATGATTTAAATGCAATTCCAGTCTACCCCCTGAAATCGTTTTCCTGCAATTCTGCCCCGCTTAAAAGTCCTCTTTGCAGCCTTACTTCAATATATTTTTGGATGATAGCTGTCATTTATAACTCTGCAGGTTTGTGAATTACAGTGCCCCTGAGCTCCATTCTTCACCTCGATTTCTTGTGAGATGGCTGCAAAACCGCAGGATTGCTTCAGGCACTAATCTGGTTCCAGCAGGGCTTGCTGAGCCTTTGGTTACTTCATCTTCCTGGTGGGAAATGAGCGTTAAATTTGCCCGTGCAGACACCTACAGCTAGTCTCTCTTTGGTTCTCCCTATTCCTGTTCATCTTGCGCAGAAATTGCAAACTGTGCCAAACAGGAGTTTAAATGCATTGAGTCTCCAAGTGGGGAGAGTGTTAGTAAAGGGTCTGGAATGGTGAACCCGAGTAACAGAGGACGAAAACTGAGATGCATTTAAAAACATTTCCTGGTCACACGGTGCACCATACTGTGGGTTTCCCATGCATGTTTTAGCTGAAGGAAGAATCCCTTAAACGTGGAGAGTTGGGACCCATGGAATAGGTACCATGCAGTATGACTTCGAAGGGTCTTCATTTGCTAACCGAACCTCACAAATGTTATCAGCCTGGTGTCCAGCCTTATGTCTCACTCAACTCTGGGTGTAGATGAGGAAAATCCTGGTTGCATCACAAGCCCTGAATGAATTTTTTAACAATTGCTCTCAATTTCACTGTCATTGTGTTTTGTTTTTGTAATTTCTTTTGATAATGGGATTTATCTGATATTCACTGCTGCGTTCATGCCGCTGTACCCACGCTTGATTCTCTTATGGAGACATATAAATTCATGGGTTTTAAGATTCTTACTGGTCAGGTGTATTCGTAGGCGTTGAATATGGGGTGTTTATTTTATTTTGTTGAGCAAGGAGTAGGTCTTGACTATTACGTACTTCGCTTATCGATCGGTATCTTTGCTAATTTCAATCACCGGTATTATGCAGCACCCAAACTCACCTTTCCCCTTAAGCAAGCAAAAGGTTGTTTCCTAAATTTGAGACCCTGTTTTGTTTTGTAATGCAGTGCATGTGTAGCCAAGTTTACATTCCGTGTATTAGTGATAACTTATGATGTTACTTTTTCTGTGTGACTTATTTCACTTAGAATCATTGTACCTGAATCCACTCATTATGCTGCGACTGGCCTGATGACATAGATTTCATTGCTGAGTGATATTCCATTGTACGTAGGTACCATAACTTCTTTATCCATTTTTCGCATTCTGGGATATTTAACTTGTACCGTAGACGAGGTTCTTGTAAACAGAGCCGTCCCAAACGTTGGGGTGGCTCTGTGTTTTTGATTTTAATTTCCCTAATCTATAGGACCATAAGTGGAAGTGCCATAGCCTTCGTTGCTTTGTTTTTTAGGTGTTTCAGGAAACACCATACACTTCTCCAGAGTGGCTGTTGGCAATTTACAGCCCGCCCATCAACATAACATGGCTACCAGATCTCCATGGCCTGTCTTGCCTTTCTGGATTTTACAGTTTTTTCAGATGGCCCGTTTGACCGAGAGGGAGTGAGACTTCATTGTAGTGCAGATTTCCTTTACACGCTTGCTTTGTTGGCCAAAAAGTGCGTATACGTATTTTCCTGAATATATTCAGGAAAAAACGCATACGCCCTTTATGGCCAAGTGCATCATTGTCGACGTTCTGCCTCTTTTCCTATGCTTTAAATGCAATTCCAGTCTACCCCCTGAAATCGTTTTCCTGCAATTCTGCCCCGCTTTCAAGTCCTCTTCTCACCCTTCCTTCAATATATTTTTGGACGATAGCTGTCATTTATAACTCTGCAGGTTTGTGAATTACAGTGCCCCTGAGCTCCTTTCCTCAACTCACTTTCTTTTGAGCTGGCCACAAAACCGCAGTATTGCTTCAGGCCCTAAACTTTTTCCGGCACAGCACTCTGAGCCTTTGACTAATTCCTCTTCCTTGTGGGAAATGAACGTTAAATTTGCCAGTGCAGATACCTACCGCTAGTCTCTCATTGGTTCTCCCTATTCCTGTTCATCTTGCGCAGAAATTGCAAAATGTGCCAGACAGGAGTTTAAAGGCACTGACTCTCCAAGTGGGGAGAGTGTTAGTAAAGGGTCTGGAATGGTGAACCCGAGTACCTGGCGACGAAAACTGAGATGCATTTAAAAACGTTTCCCGGTCACACGGTAGACCATATTCTAGGTTCCCATGCATGTTTTACCTGAAGGAAGAATCCCTTAAACCTGGAGAGTTGGGACCCACGGAATGGGTAACATACAGTATGACTTCATAGCGTCTGCCTTTGCTCACCAAACTTCACCAATGCTATAAGCCCGAAGTGTCCAGCCTTATGTCTCACTCAGTTCTGGTTGTAGATGTGGTAAATCCAGGTTGCATCACAAGCCCTGAATGAATTATTTAAGAATTGCTCTCTATTTCACTCTCATTGTGTTTTGTTTTTGTAATTTATTTTGATAATCAGATTTATCGGATTTTCACTGCTGTGTTTATGTCGCTGTACACATTCTTGATTCTCTTACAGAGACATATAAGTCCATGGGTTTTAAGATTCTTACTAGTCAGGTATATTCCTAGGCGTTGAATATGGAGTGTGGAGTCCATTTCGTGGAGCAAGGAGTAGGTCTTGACTATTACATATTAGGCTTATGGAACGGTTTCTGTGCTAATTTCAATCTCTGGTTTTATGCAGTATGCCAGCTCACCTTTTCCCTTAAGAAAGCATAAGTTGATTTTCTAAATATGAGACTCTGTTCTGTTTTGTAATTCAGTTCATGTGTAGCCAAGGTTACATTCCGTGTATTAGTGATATCTTATGATGTTTCTTTTTGTGTGTGACTTATTTCAATTAGAATCATCATACCTGAATCCACTCAATATGCCGTGACGGGCCTGATGACATAGATTTCATTGCTGAGTGATATTGCATTGTACGTGCGTACCACATTTTCTTCATACATTTTTCACGTTCTGGGATATTTAACTTGTACCGTAGACAAGGTTCTTGTAAAAATAGATGTCCAAAACTTTGGGGTGGCTGTGTCTTTTTGATTTTATTTTCCCTAAGCTATAGGACCATAAGTGGAAGTGCCATAGGCTCCGTTGCTTTGTTTTATAGGTGTTTCAGGGTACACCGTACACTTTTCCAGAGTGGCTGTTGGCAATTTACATCCCGACAATCAACATAACAAGGCTCCCTGTTCTCCATGACCTGTCCTGCCTTTCTGGATTTTACACTTTTTGCAGATGGCCCTTTTGACCGGGGGGCCCTGAGACTTCATTGTAGTGCAGATTTCCTTTACACGCTTGCTTGGTTGGCCAAAAAGGGCGTATGCGTTTTTTCCTGAATATATTCAGGAAAAAACGCATACGCCCTATTTGGCCAAGTGCATCATTGTCAACATTCTGCCTCTTTTCCTATGCTTTAAGTGTAATTCCACTCTACCCCGTGATATCGTTTTCCTGAAATTCTGACCCGCTTTCAAGTCCTCTTCCAAGACTTACTTCAATATATTTTTGGACGATAGCTGTCATTCATAACTCTGCAGGTTTGTGAATT
>NW_021700996.1:0-6361 GCF_005190385.1 Monodon monoceros
GATAGTGGGGGACATTAACACCTCACTTACACCAATGGACAGATCATTAAAACAGAAAGTTAATAAGGAAAGAGAAGCTTTAAATGACACAACAGACCAGACAGATTGAATTGATATTTATAGGACATTCCACCCAAAAAGAGCAGATGACACTTCTCAAGTGCACAGGAAAATTCTCCAGGATAGATCACATCTTGGGTCACATATTAAGCCTTGGTACATTTAAGTAAATTGAAATAATATCAAACATCTTTTCCAACCACAACACTATGTGATTAAAAATTGATTATAGGGGAAAAAAATGTTAAAAACACAAACACATGGAGGCTAAACAATACGATAGTAAATAACCAAGAGAACACTGAGAAAATCAAAGAAGAAATTAAAAAATATCTAGAGACACATGACAATGAAAACACGATGATCCAAAACCTATGGGATGCACCAAAAGCAGTTCTAAGAGGGAAGTTTATAGCAATACAATCCTACTTCAAGAAACAAGAAAAGTCTCAAGTACACAATCTAACATTACACCTAAGGAACTAGAGAAAGAAGACCAAACAAAATCCAAAGTTAGTAGAAGGAAAGAAATCATAAAGGTCAGAGCAGAAACAAATGAAATAGAAACAAAGTAAACAATAGCAAAGATCAATAAGACTAAAAGCTGGTTCTCTGAGAAGATAAACAAAATTGATAAACCATTAGCCAGACTCATCAAGAAAAAGAGGGAGAGACTCAAATCAATAAAACTAGAAATGAAAAAGGAGAAGTTACCACAGACACTGCAGAAATACAAAGCATCCTAAGACACTACTACAAGCAACTCTATGCCAATAAAATGAACAACCTGGAAGAAATGGACAAATTCTTAGAAACGTATAACCTTCCAAGACTGAACCAGGGAGAAACAGAAAATATGAAGACACCAGTCACAAGTAATTAAATTGAAACTGTTATTAAAAATCTTCCAACAAACAAAAGTCCAGGACCAGATGGCTTCACAGGTGAATTCTATCAAACATTTAGAGAAGAGCTAACATCCATCCTTCTCAAACTCTTCCAAAAAATTGCAGAGGAAGGAAGACTCCCAACCTCATTCTATGAGGCCACCATCAGCCTGATACAAAAACAGACAAAGACACTACAAAAAAAGAAAACTACACACCAATATCACTGATGAATATAGATGCAAAAATCCTCAACAGAATACTAGCAAACTAAACCCACAACACATTAAAAGGATCATACACCATGATTAGGTGGGAATTATCCCAGTGATGAAAGAATTCTTTAATATAGGCAAATCAATATGTGATACACCATATTAACAAACTGAAGAATAAAAACAATATGATCATCTCAATAGACGCAGAAAAAGCTCTTGACAAATTTCTACACCCATTTATGATAAAAATTCTCCAGAAAGTAGGCATAGAGGCAACCTACCTCAACATAATAAAGGCAATATGTGACAAACCCACAGCAAATATCATTCTCAATAGTGAAAAAGTAAAAGCATTTCCTCTATGATCAGCAACAAGACAAGGATGTTCACACTCGCCACTATTATTCAACATAGTTCTGGAAGTCCTAGCCACAGCAATCTGAGAAGAAAAAGAAATAAAGGGAATCCAAGTTGGAAAAGAAGAAGTAAAACTGTCACTGTTTGCAGATGACGTGATATTATACATAGAGAATCCTAAAGATGTCACCAGAAAACTACTAGAGCTAATCAATGAATTTGGTAAAGTTGCAGGATACAAAATTAATGCACAGAAATCTCTTGCATTCCTACACACTAAAAATGAAAGATCAGAAAGAGAAATTAAGGAAACAATCCCATTCAACACTGCAACAAAAAGAATAAAATACCTATGAATAAACGTACCTAAGGAGGTAAAAGACATGTACTCTGAAAACTACAAGACACTGATGAGGGAAATCAAAGATGACACAAACAGATGGAGAGATATACCACATGCTTGTATTGGAAGAATCAATACTGTGAAAATGACTACACTCCCCAAAACAATCTACAGATTCAATGCAATCTCTATCAAATTACTAATGGCATTTTTTACAGAACTAGAACAGAAAATCCTAATATTTGAATGGAGACACAAAAGACCCCAAATAGCCAAAGCAGTCTTGAGGGAAAAAGACGGAGCTGGAGGAATCAGACTCCCTGACTTCAGACTATACTGCAAAGCTACAGTAATCAAGACAGTATGGTACTGGCACAAAAACAGAAATACAGATCAACGGAACAGGAGAGAAATCCCAGAGATAAACCCATGCACCTATGGTCAACTAATCTATGACAAAGGAGGCAAGGATACACAGTGTAGACAAGACAGTCTCTTCAATAAGTGGTGCTGGGAAAACTGGACAGCTACATGTAAAACAATGAAATTAGAACACCATACACAAAAATAAACATGAAATGGATTAGAGGCCTAAATGTAAGACAGAACACTATAAAACTCTTAGAGGAAAACATAGGAAGAACACTTTGACATAAATCACAGCAAGATCTTTTTTGATCCACATCCTAGAGTAATGGACATAAAAACAAAAATAAACAAATGGGACCTAATGAAACTTAAAAGGTTTTGCAAAGCAAAGGAAACTACACACGACAAAAAGACAACTCTCAGAATGGTAGAAAATATTTGCAAACAGACAAGGGATTAATCTCCGAAATATATAAACAGCTCATGCAGCTCAATATTAAAAAAACAAACAAACAACCCAATCATAAAATGAGCAGAAGACCTAACTATACATTTCTCCAAAGAAGACATACAGATGGCCAAGAGGCACATGAAAAGATGCTCAACATCACTAATTATTAGAGAAATGCAAATCAAAACTACAATGAGGGGCTTCCCTGGTGACACAGTGGTTGAGAGTCTGCCTGCCGATGCAGGGGACACAGGTTCGGGCCCCAGTCCGGGATGATCCCACATGCCGTGGAGTGGATGGGCCCGTGAGCCATGGCCGCTGAGCCTGCGCGCCTGGAGCCTGTGCTCCACAATGGGAGAGGCCACAACAGTGAGAGGCCCGCATACCGCAGAAAACAAACAAACAAACAAAAAAACTACAATGAGGTATCACCTCATACCGTTTAGAATGGGCATCATCAAAAATTCTACAAACAACAAATGCTGAGGAGGGTGTGGAGAAAAGGGAACTTTCATGCACTGTTGGTGGGAATGTAAATTGATACAACCACTATTGGAAACAGTATGGAAGTTTTTAAAAACTAGAAACAGAATTACCATATGACCCAGCCATCCCAATACTGGGCATATACCCAGAGAAAACCATAATTGAAAAAAGACACTTGCAACCCAATGTGCATTGCAGCACTATTTACAATAGCAGGTCATGGAAGCAACCTAAATGCCCATTGACAGACGAATGGATAAAGAAGATGTGGGACATACATACAATGGAATATTACTCAGCCATTAAAAGGAACGAAATTGCGTAATTTGAAGAGACGTGGATGGATCTAGAGACTGTCATACAGAGTGAAGTAAGTTAGAAAGAGAAAAAGAAATATCGTATATTAACGCATATATAGGGAAATTAGAAAAATAGTACATTTGAACTGGTTTCCAGAGCAGAAATAGAGACACAGGTATAGAGAACAAATGTATGGACACCAAGGGGGGAAAGTGGTGGGGCGGTGGTGGTGTGATGAACTGGGATATTGGGATTGACATATATATACTAATATGTATAAAGTGTATAACTAAAAAGAAGCTGCTGTATAAAAATGAAAAAACAGATCAGCAACAAGACAAGGATAACTACTCTCACCACTTTTATTCAACACTGTACTGGAATGCCTAGCCAGAGCAATCAGACAAGAAAAAGAAATAAAACGAATCAAAATTGGAAAGGAAGAAGTAAAACTGTCACTGTTTGCAGATGACATGATACTACTGATATATAAAGGAAATCCTAAAGACACTGCCACAAAAAACTATTAGAAGAAATGAATTCAGTAAAGTTCCAGGATAAAAAATTAATATAACAGAAATCTTGCATTTCTGTATATTAACAATGAACAGTCAGAAAGAGAAATGCAGAAAACAATCCTATTTAAAATTACAACAGCTTTTTTTCGAGGAGGAACCAAGAGGGCAAAATACAAGGACGTGTTCTCACTCTCTCTTGCGAGAACACCAGAATCACAACTAGCTGCTGGACAATCATTGACAGGAAGACCCTGGAACTCACCAAAAAAGATAGCCCCATCCAAAGAAAAAGGAGAAGCCAAAATGAGATGGTAGGAGGGGCACAATCACAGTAAAATCAAATCCCATAACTGGTGGGTGGGTGACTCACAGACTGGCAAACCCTTATACCACAGAAGTCCACCCACTGGAGTGAAGGTTCTGAGCCCCACGTTAGGCTTCCTAACCTGGGGGTCTGGCAATGGGATGAGGAATTCCTACAGAATCAGACTTTGAAGGCTGGTGGGAATTGATTGCAGGACTTCGACAGGACTGGGGGAAACAAAGACTCCACTCTTGGAGGGCACACACAAAGTAGTGTGTGCATCAGGACCAAGGGGGAAGGGCAGCAACCCTGGGGTAGACTGAACCAGACCTACCTGCTAGGGTTGGAGGGTCTCCTCCAGAGGCGGGGGGTGGCTCTGTTTCACCGTGGGGACAAGGACACTGGCAGCAGAAGTTCTGGGAAGCACTCCTTGGCGTGAGCCCTCCCAGAGTCTGTCATTAGCCCCACCAAAGAACCCAGTTAGGCACCAGTGTTGGGTTGCCTCAGGCCAAACAACCAACAGGTAGGGAACCCAGCCCCAGCCATCAACAGTGAAGTGGATTAAAGTTTTGCTGAGCTCTGCCCACCAGAGCAACAGTCAGCTCTACCCACAAACAGTCCCTCAAATCAAGACTCTTAGATAGCCTATACACCAGAGGGAAGACAGTAGAAGCAAGAAGAACTACAACCCTGCAGCCTGTGGAACAAAAAACCACATTCACAGAAAGATAGACAAGATGAAAAGGCACAGGGCTATATATGAGATAAAGGAACAAGATAAAGCCCCAGAAAAACAATTAAATGAAGTGGAGATAGGCATCCTTCCAGAAAAAGAATTCAGAATAATGACAGTGAAGATGATCCAGGACCTCGGAAAAAGAATGGAGGCAAAGATCGAGAAGATGCAAGAAATGTTTAACAAAGACCTGGAAGAAATAAAGAAAAAACAGAGATTAACAATACAATAACTGAAATGAAAACTACACTAGAAGGAATCAATAGCTGAATAACTGAGGCAGAAGAACGGATAAGTGACCTGGAAAACAGAATGATGGAATTCACTGCTGTGGAACAGAATAAAGAAAAAAGAATGAAAATAAATGAAGACAGCCTAAGAGACCTCTGGGACAACATTAAAGGCAACAATATTCACATTATAGGTGTCCCAGAAGGAGAAGAGAGAGAGAAAGGACCAGAGAAAATATATGAAGAGATTCAAGTAGAAAACTTCCCTAACATAGGAAAGGAAATAGCCACACAAATCCAGGAAGCACAGTGAGTCCCATACAGTAAAAACTCAAGGAGAACACGCCAAGACACATAGTAATCAAATTGGCAAAAGTTAAAGAGAAAGAAAAATTACTGAAAGCAGCAAGGGAATAAAGACAAATAACATACAAGGGAACTCCCATAAGGTTAACAGCTGATTTCTCAGCAGAAACTCTACAAGCCAGAAGGGAGTGGCATGATATATTTAAAGTGATGAAAGCGAAGAACCTACAACCAAGGTTACTTTACTTGGCAAGGATCCCATTCAGATTTGATGGAGAAATCAAAAGGTTTACAGAGAGGCAAAAGCTAAGAAAATTCAGCACCACCAAACCAGCTCTACAACAAATGCTAAAGAAACTTCTCTAAGTGGGAAACACAAGAGAAGAAAATGACCTACAAAAACAAACCTAAAACAATTAAGAAAATGTCAGAGGAACATGCATATGGATAATTACCTCAAACGTGAATGGATTAAATGCTCCAACCAAAAGACACAGGCTTGCTGAATGGATACAAAAACAAGACCCATATATATGCTGTCTACAAGAGACCCACTTCAGACCTAGAGACACATACACACTGAAAGTGAGGAGATGGAAAAAGATACTCCGTGCAAATGGAAATCAAAAGAAAGCTGGAGTAGCAATACTCATATCAGATAAAATAGACTTTAAAATAAAGAATGTTACAAGAGACAAGGAAGGACACTACATAATGATCAAGGGATCAATCCAAGAAGAAGATATAACATTATAAATATATATGCACCCAACATAGGAGCACCTCAATACATAAG
>NW_021700997.1:0-1511 GCF_005190385.1 Monodon monoceros
AGATTGCTTTGGCTATTCGGGGTCTTTTGTGTTTCCATACACATTGTGAAATTTTTTGTTCTACTTCTGTGGAAAATGCCAGTGGTAGTTTGATAGGGATTGCATGGAATCTGTAGAGTGCTTTGGGTAGAAGAGTCATTTTCACAATGTTGATTCTTCCAATCCGAGAACACGGTATATCTCTCCATCTCTTTGTATCATCTTTAATTTCTTTCATCAGTGTCTTATAATTTTCTGCATACAGGTCTTTTGTCTCCTTAGGTAGGTTTATTCCTAGATATTTTATTCTTTTTGTTGCAATGGTAAATGGGAGTGTTTTCTTGATTTCACTTTCAGATTTTTCATCATTAGTGTATAGGAATGCCAGAGATTTCTGTGCATTAATTTTGCTTCCAGCTACTTTACCAAATTCATCGATTAGCTCTAGTAGTTTTCTGGTAGCATCTTTAGGATTCTCTATGTATAGTATCATGTCATCTGCAAACAGTGAGAGCTTTACTTCTTCTTTTCTGATTCGGCTTCCTTTTATTTCCTTTTATTCTCTGATTGCTGTGGCTCAAACTTCCAAAACTATGTTGAATAAGAGTGGTGAGAGTGGGCAACCTTGTCTTATTCCTGATCTTAGTGGAAATGTTTTCAGTTTTTCACCATTGAGGACAATGTTGGCTGTGGGTTTGTCATATATGGCCTTTATTATGTTGAGGAAAACATCCCTCTATGCCTACTTTCTGCAGGGATTTTGTCATAAATGGGTGTTGAATTTTGTCGAAAGCTTTCTCTGCATCTATTGAGATGACCATATGTTTTTTCTCCTTCAATTTGTTAATATGGTGTATCACATTGATTGATTTGCGTATCTTGAAGAATCCTTGCATCCCTGGGATAAATCCGACTTGATCATGGTGTATGACGCTTTGAATGTCCTGTTGGATTCTGTTTGCTAGTATTTTGTTGAGGATTTTTGCATCTATGTTCATCAGCGATATTGGCCTGTAGTTTTCTTTCTTTGTGACATCCTTGTCTGCTTTTGGTATCAGGGTGATGGTGGCCTTGTAGAATGAGTTTGGGAGTGTTCCTCCCTCTGCTATATCTTGGAAGAGTTTGAGAAGGATACGTGTTAGCTGTTCTCTAAGAGTTTGATAGAATTCGCCTGTGAAGCCGTCTGGTCCTGGGATTTTGTTTTTTGGAAGATTTATTTATTTATTTATTTATTGCGGTAGGCGGGCCTCTCACTGCTGTGGCCTCTCCCGTTGCAGAGCACAGGCTCCGGACGTGCAGGCTCTTCGGCCAAGGCTCACGGGCCAAGCTGCTCCGCGGCATGTGGGATCTTCCCGGACCGGGGCACGAACCCGTGTCCCCTGCATCGGCAGGAGGACTCTCAACCACTGCATCACCAGGGAAGCTCTGTTGGAAGATTTTTAATCACAGTTTCAATTTCAGTGCTTGTGATTGGCCTGTTTATATTTTCTATTTCTTCCTGATTCAGTCTTGGCAGGTTGTGCATTTCTAAG
>NW_021700998.1:0-1147 GCF_005190385.1 Monodon monoceros
TTCCAAAAATGTATTGAAGTAAGTCTTCGAAGAGGACTTGAAAGCGGTGCAGAATTTCATTAAAACGACTTCAGGGGGTAGACTGAAATTGCCCTTAATGCATAGGAAAAGAGGCAGAATGTCGACAATGATGCACTTGGCCAAAAAGGGCGTATGCGTTTTTTCCTGAATATATTCAGGAAAAAACGCATACGCCCTTTTTGGCCAACCAAGAAAGCTTGTAAAGGAAATCTGCACTACAATGAAGTCTCACTGCCCCCCGGTCAAAAGGGCCATCTGAAGAATGTGTAAAATCCAGAAAGGCAGGACAGGTCATGGAGAACAGGGAGCCTTGTTTTGCTGATGGGCGGGATGTAAATTGCCAACTGCCACTCAGGAGAAGTGTATGGTGTTTCCTGAAACACGTAGGAAACAAAGCAACACAGCCTATGGCACTTCCATTTACGGTCCTATAGCTTAGGGAAATTAAAATCAAAAACACACAGCCACCCCAAAGTTTGGGACGGCTCTGTTTACAAGAACCTCGTCGACGGTACAAGTTAAATATCCGAGAAAGCAAAAAATGGATAAAGAATTTGTGGTACGTACGTACAATGGAATATCACTCAGCAATGAAATCTCCGTCATCAGGCCCATAGCGGCATCATGAGTGGATTCAGGTACGATGATTCTACGAGAAATAAGTCACACAGAAAAAGAAACATCATAAGCTATCACTAATATACGGAATACAAACTTGGGTACATATGAACTGAATTACAAAACAGAACAGGGTCTCAAATTTAGAAAACCAACTTATGCTTGCTTATGGGGAAAGGTGAGTTGGGGCGCTGCATAAAACCAGAGATTGAAATTAGCCCAGATACCGTTCCATAAGCCAAATATATAATAGAGTAGACCTACACCTTGCTCAATGAAATGGACTCAACACCCCATATTCAAGGCCTGGGAATATACCTGACAAGTGAGAATCTTAAAACCCATGGATTTATATGTCTCCATAAGGAAATCAAGCGTGTGTACAGCGGCCTAAATGCAGCAGTTAGAATCCGATAAATCCCATTATCAAAATAAATTTCAAAAACAAAACACAATGACAGTGAAATAGAGAGCATTTCTTAAATAATTCATTCAGGGCTTGTGATGC
>NW_021700999.1:0-1159 GCF_005190385.1 Monodon monoceros
AGGATGGAGACCAGGAGTGTAGATAACACTTTCAAGAACTTTGTCGTCAAAGGGAGGAGAAAGACCAGGTGTTAGCTGGAGGAAGTGGTGAGGTGGAGGGTGTTTGTTGTCTTAAATACCATTTGGGGGAAAAAAAAACCCTCAATCATGACACGTTTCAATTTAAACTTTCCAACTGGCTAACCCCAAACGGAAAGAATCACATTTTTAATTACATAAATTCTAAAAGTCTCCATATTTTCAAAGTTTGGTACTGCCTGGTCCTTAAACAGTCCTATATTATAACTGTTTAAAGAGCAGTGGCAATTTCGCAAACCAAAGTCAACAATAAAGTGAGATTCCAAACATTTGTCCTATGTTTATAATGACAGATAATGAGCTTCAAGGCAATATAAAAGTTATTCAAACAAAAGTTATTCAAACATTCAGACCTTACATCTTAGTTTAAAACTTTTTTTGAAGTATAATTGATTTACAACACTATATCGGTTTCAGGTGTACAACATAGTTATTCAATATTTTTACAGGTTGTACTCCATTTGAAGTTATTATAGGCACTTCTCTGGTGATCCAGTGGTAAAGAATCTGCCTTCCAATTCAGGGGACACAGGTCTGATCCCTGGTCGGGGAACTAAGATCCTACAGGCGGCAGGGCAACTAAGCCCGCGTGCCACAACTACTGAGCCCATGTGCCCTGGAGCATGCAGGCCACAACTAGAGAGAAACCTCCACACCACAACGAAGAGCCCACGTCCTGCAGTGAAAGATCCCGCACGCCTCAGTGAAGATCCTGCGTCTCGCAACTAAGACCCAATGCAGCCAAAAATAAATTAAATAAATAATAAACCTTTGAAAAACTAAAGTTATTATAATATATTGGCTCTATTCCCTGTGCTGTACAATATGTCCTTGTAGCTTATCTATTTTATACACAGTAGTTCGTACCTCTTAATCCCGTCCTCCTATTTTGCCTCTCCCCACTGGTAGCCACCACTTTGCTCAATAGACTTTACATATTAGTTTTGATTCATTTCATTATTCATTTTCATGAGATATCTGGGAGTTCAGCAGCTTTCAAGATTTCGAAAGGGGGAATTCCCTGGCAGTCCAGCGGTTGGGACTCTGGGCTTTCACTGCCAGGGACCAGGGTTCAATCCCT